>NC_142503.1:38185000-38350000 GCF_057876585.1 Rhinolophus sinicus
GAACTTGCATCTCCATCTGACTCGTACTCAGTCAGACCTGTTTTAGGAAAGGGAGCAAATATTAATTGAAGATTTGAAAATGATATTCTTAAAATTACCCCCAATCAGGTAAACTTTGTAAAGCCTTCACATCCCCCAGGATATACATATCCAGTTTGAAGACCACAGCTCAATGTAATGTTTCTGGTCTGATTTGAGTAAGGGACTATGAAGTGTTCAATCTTCGTAAAGGTTGGGAGAAAGTACAATATTAAATTCCCAGGCGAGCCTCAGGCACAGCTATACACCAGGTGGAGTCTAACAGGTACTGAAAGATGGGGTCACCTGCCTTCTTGACAGTCACAGGTTCTTCAAGTCTGGGCAAGCAGCTCTGATAAACAAACTGGTGTTGGGCTCCTCCGGAAATTTTCTCAGTGCAGAGGAAAATGACTAATGCTTTATTTTTTCCTTTCTTTATTATTTATTCCTTTGCAGCAATGAGAGTCTGAGAAGGGTTACTTCATCAAAGCCATAGGCACGACTTCACATCCTTTTCTTACTTCTTTATGTTAAGGGTAGGTTCTCCCCATGCAGCTTCCACCTCCCACTATAGCAGAATCTAATGCAACATCACACAAAATGGTTTTAACTCTCAATTATGCCTCTGAAAGAAACCCGTCTCTCTTTTTCCTGACCTCTGGTTCCCTATAGTGTCCAACACAACTTCTCTTTGTTTTTCTTTTGGTTAGGAAGTCCTGCTCCAGTGCAGAGGTGATCAGATCATTTGCTACCCTTATTTTCAGGAATTGGCCAGAAAGTTATGTGTGTGTGTGTGTGTGTGTGTGTGTGTGTGTGTACACACACACATAACATATATATATGTTATATGTGTGTATATATATATAT
Organism: Rhinolophus sinicus; assembly: GCF_057876585.1. Taxonomy (NCBI): domain Eukaryota; kingdom Metazoa; phylum Chordata; class Mammalia; order Chiroptera; family Rhinolophidae; genus Rhinolophus; species Rhinolophus sinicus. The sequence continues at coordinate 38,185,886 of NC_142503.1, forward strand.
ATACACATACACACTATATATATATATTTACCTGTGTTCACAAGTCACTGTCCAAATCTAGCAGCATGGTCCTACCCAAAAATAAGGGTGGGAAGTAAGATCCTACCTTGCATCTGGACAGAGGCAGAATGTCACACACCTTATGAACTGCCTTAGGGCTGCCACAGGGCTCTCTCTTGTTTCATTTCATGCCATCCTCTCTCCCACTCATTTTAGCCATATTGTCCTTCCATCCATTGATTTTGTACATGCTGTTGCATCTACTAAGGTTTTCCTTCACCAACATTTGCTGACACCTTCTCATTCTTCAGATCATAGCTAAAGTATTTCCTTCTCAAAGAAGTTGCTATAACATTTCCCCTCTCTTCATCTGAGGTAACCTCTTCTATTACTTTTTCAAAGATCTCTGATCTTTTTTTGTTTGGTGGTGTTTGTTTGTTTTGTAGGTCTCATAGTTACTTATAATTATATGGCTATTTCTTCACCTGATTAATTCATGCTAGCCTCTTCCATTTAACTGTAAATGTCCTAAGAGATCAGATAGATTGTGTTCATTGCTATGAATATAGCTAATGTGTACCTTATAATTAGACAATACATATCTGTTGAATAACTGAAGGAACCCAGGGCCTTTTAGAATTTCACCTCAAATACCTTTAAAGAAAAATTTCTCCCTTACTTCAGAGCAATGAATTGTGTAATTTTTAGACACAACACATGGGGTTAGTGCTACACTTTGACAAGTTATGTAGGGTAGCAAAAACAAAATGAATAACAAGAAACAATAGGCTAAACTAGAGGAGAAACACATAAATGAGAAAAGTAAAAGAAGCTATTCATGAGTTTAATGAAGTAAAACTCTATACAAAATTTCATATTCTTTCAAAACAAACTCAGTACAATAAACTTATATGGGAAAACCTTGGTCCTCAGCTGTAATAAGCAAGGAAGACTTTAAACATTATGGGAAATAGAGTCCTAGATGTTCATAACCAGATGTAACATGTGAGAAGTTTACTTCCCTCAACTTTTCAAAATAGAATCATTGACCCCAATGTGTATAGTCCTTACTTACTACCTTACTTACTACCTTGGGAATATTCTTTCATATTGTATAGCTTTTCCTAAAAAATTCAAGATAAATAAACACATGTAGAACTGTTTAAGGAAGTGTCCCTAGAACTGTTTAAGTTTCAGTCTTAATAATGGGCTTGTTCCTTGCCAATTGTTTATCTTTAGTAACTCCAAGGGCATGGTCTGGCCTGGCTGGAGCCAAAGGTCAGACTTCACCATTTGTCAAAGAGACAACTCTGACCCCATTTGGTTTTTAACCTTTTGGCTTATTACACTTTCCTCTAAAATGTGAGCCAGTTTTCTTCATTATAAATTGCAAACTGAGACTTTTCTAGTTAGCGTTCTACTAAAGAAGTAAACAAGCTTTAGGCCCAATTATCTTTGATTTTGAGTGCTGTTTCATATCTTATCTCCTCGTGGAGAAATTCATGAGAACTAATACAAGAAAAACTGATACAAAAACTGTAAATCGTTTTTACAGTTCACATGAATTAGAGTTGGTAATGGGCTAACCTGAATGCATACAAAAAAACACACACCTTTGTTTGATAATTAATACAGATGCAAGAATAAGCACAGAAATGGCACAAGAAATGGAGAGAAATTTTCAGTGAGGTATCACAGGCATGTGCTATGATCCCATTCCTTTTTAAATTTGAGTTAATTATTTGATACTACTCATGATTTTGACGTATTTTCCACCATTTACAGAAATTGCAAGTATCACATTTCATGACAGTAATTCTTAACATTGTGTGTGTGTGTCTGTGTTCAGGTTCATTAGAGAACCTGGTAAAAGTGACTGATCTTCTCCAGGAGGGGAGGAAATCAGCATATACCATTTACCGACCAAAATTTGCATATAATTTCAAAGGGTTCAGTGACCCATTTGAAGCACGTGCAGGTGAAGAAAAACAAAAAACAAGATACATAGCAACTATTTAAAAAGTACATCACTTTTGGTCAATGTCCCAAACATTTAATTCTCTTAATGTCAGTTATAAAGAATATATTCTCTTAAGTAACTATTCATCCTGCACACTTACATGGCAGCCCAGATTGGTTAGTCAGTGGTTCCGTATCATCGCAAAAATATTACAGTAGTCTCTGTATGGTTGGTATATACTTGCTGCTTTGAGTTCTCCTTTATTAATATGCCCCAGCTGCCAGGATACCTAGGTCCCTGCCACCATCCAGCAACTGGGAACCTGAAGCCTGAGTTACAGCAGCAGCCGCCAGGACTCAGTGCCAACATAAAAATCAATACCAATTCTGACCGTTTAGTGCCCATGCCTTATGAAGGTCTTATAAAATATTTAGAATATAACCCCTGAGTTTATCCATTTAATTTTTCCTAAGAGTAATAATCTACCTAGTAGGACAAAAAAGAGCACTAAGGACTTTTTTAGTCCATTGAAATTGAAAGTAGAATGAAGCAGTTGACTTTGTCCCGTCTGTAGGAGTCTGAAAAGATTACTGACAGGGCAATTTTCCAGTGGGAATGCAAGAAATTAGAGGGGAAGGGAATTTGGGAAGAGCTGATTCTGGGTAGACTGGAGCAAAGGATGAGGGAAAAGGAATACAGCCTTTGGAGGGGCAGCCAGGTGTTTTTGACTGCTTAGCCTCCTGTCCTTTGGGAAGCCATCATGCCCTCATGTCATCTGAGTCTGTCAGGGCTCCTATTTCTGCTCTTCACTTCCCAACTTCTAGGAATAGCCAGTCATATTATCTCATTTTCCTTTTAACAGTAATGTTTCCAAAGAATAAACATATAATCCAACCAATCAAAGCAGAATCCTTCCCTATATTGATATTAATGATGAAGAAAGACATTCTTTTTGATACGAGGTCGTGCTGCCATCTTCCTTTTCAGTTCTTTTAAGAACTTGTGTGCAGAAGAAACCAAGAAGAGATAGGAGAGTGATGGAGGGAAAAGTCCCAGTCTCTGGGGTTTGGGCTCTATAGTTATTTCTTTTAATTATAAGTTTTCAAATAGCTTTCCAGCTAAGATAACTAATACATTTGTCATCATTATTATTTTTTAATTGAAATAGCTTAAGCTATTTTGAGTTGGATTTCTGTCACCTGCAACCAAAAGAGTTCTAATTAATTTAGAGAGCTAGGCTAGAGGTCATGTCTATGTTGAAAGGGGATCTGAAAATAATGCATCTATTTGTGATAAGATACAAAATTCTAAATAAAAGAGAGAGATTGCCAATATTAACACAATGGATTTTACAGCTGTGATCACTTTTAAAAGCATATGCTGTCATGCAGGGTGTTGTGGGGTCTCTGGTCCCGCTCCCCACATAAGAATGCAGGATATGGTGAGGCCAAAAAGGAACACCCACGGAGCCATAGGTAGGGGAGTCATACCACTATATTCTCGCTGGTGGCTGGGTTGGAGACACAGGAAGCAGGAGCCACACTATACACACTCTGCCATCTCCAATCTGCTTCTCTGCCAACCAACCTCACTTGCTCTGCAATCCACCATGCTAACCGCAATGCTCTCTTGCTAGGTCAGTCATCATCTTTTCGCTAGCCCCCATTTTCTGCTAGCGTAGCCACAGCAGTTAGTTATATTAGTGGCCAATGGCCTAATGGTTGCAGCTGACGGCCAACTAGCCACAGCTGATGGCCATGCAATCACAGTTGATGGACGTTTACTACCTGAGCCAGCATCTTTCTATGTGAGGCTGAGAGCCTGGAAACTGCACTCTTGGCTCTGTCCCCACATATGCCACATATGCTCTGATAATTTTTTAATTACTTAGCAAAAAAAGCGCATGAGGGCCACGTATCATACTCACTCAGCTTAGAAATGCCATACTTTTATTCTGATAGCTAACACATGCACACACACAATTTTTAGTTAAATGTCAAGTAGAAAATACACATATTTTACACATATTTTTGACAATTTATGTAAGAAAGTCTTAAAGATTCAGGGTGAAACAACAGGAAGGCTGAGGTGGAATTTCTCAACTACCTTTTCCAGTAAGACAGAATATATGGAAGCTTTATTTTTAAAAGAAGATGTAGGCTTTCTGATACAAAATCAAACAACAAATCATTGTTTTGATCATTAGCTGATTTGTTACTCCACATCCAACAAGCTTTAGGAACAAAAGAGCTGTTCAATATAGCTGATTCAAGAGCTGTTCAAGAGCTGTTCAATATGTCTGTGATTTTTTTCCATTAAGAATCAGTAGTTTAGCCTTTCTAATGAGTAAACATGAGACCATAAGTACATTTTATGAACCAGCGCATAATCATTCCCATTCAGCAGAGAGAGTTATTAAACTCCATAGCACTTACTAAAAGCTTTATCCATGAAAGAAATTTTCCATAAAAGTAGAAAACTTGTCATAATGATCTTAAGGAGTAGATCATAAGGTAGTGTAAGGACAAAGGGTTATAAAAGTAAATGAGTCGCAATGATTCCATCTGCTGCCTAATGCAGACACAGGACTTGACTCAAGAGTGCGTGGAGGGCACTAGAAACAGTCAGGACCTTCATACTACAAAACAACCTTAAACAATCTCAGGAGAAACACCATAGAGAGCTCATTCTTTCTGGCAATGAAGTCCCTTTAACTCGATTCCAATGAGGGCTAAAAGTGAATCACCAAGCTCCTATCACGACCAGCTGAAAGTAACGCCAGATTTATAACATAAAGAGACTCTAGGTCCATTTACAAGCCCTGGAACAAGATCCATGGGCCTGGGCCATTAGTGACTCTGGGGCTGCTGTAAAAAAACAAGTTTGCCAAAGGAGCATTGTAACCAACCATGCCACTGCGCTCAGGCAAGGCAGACCATCTCACCGTGAAAGATAGCTTGCCTGATTCAAACATTTCATCAATACTGATTCTAGCCTCACCACACCAAAACTTTCAGAGTCAAAGCTAAAACCAATAGATTACAAGTGGTTAAATGTCAGATATATCGAATGTGTTGAGGAGAAGACATTGTCGGGTAAGTGTGTAAGCCACATAACATGAAAAAGCCAGATGTCAAAGCAGGTTTGAAATCTCCCTGGAGAGGCCTTAGAAGGATATTATGATCAAACAAAAAGAATGTATTCAGCGCAGATCTTGTCCTCAGTTCTGTTCTGGGTGCTAAATATCTGAAATCATTTAGATCCCCTAGTCATCCTCTGAAAAGATTCAATGGGTTCTCTAAATTCTGCAATAGCTGGATATGGTTGCCTTGGCCACCATGCTCTTCTGGGCTCTCCTGGGTTTATATTCAGGAAGGTGACCAAAGGGTTTCTCCTTGTTCCTGCCTCAGATTTCTGGGTGGCCTTTCCTCTGAGATGTATCCCAGTTTTTACATCAGTGGGAAGGGATAGAAATGGCTACTTATTCAAGTACTTTCATGGCTGAGTAGAAGTCCTGGCTTCAGATATGAGCCAGACTGTGGAAAAAATAAAAAGTGCTGCTGTTGCCCATACCCTCACTCTGTCTTGGACCACTCATCTCTTGGGATTCTACAGTAGCAATAAAAGCAGAAAGTTAAACTCCAGGTACAAATTTGCAGGCTTGTGCCATAGTCTCTCCAGAAGAATGGAAGAAGGAAAAGAATTTTTGCTTTAAATTAAAAAAAAAAAAAATCGTTCTTCAGCAAGTTGGGGTGATTTTTAATTGGGTAAAAAATTCGAGATTTGAAAAAATTTTTGCAAAGAATTTTCAGTAATATGTGAAATTACATATGCAGTTCTACAGATATAAATATACAAGCTGAATTATGAAATATTTGCACATGCATTTAGAAAGCTAATAAATAATAATGATTTCTGTATGGTGAAATTATGAGTAACTTTAACATTCATCTTTATAATTTGGGAGGATTTTTCCCAAGTTTTCTTCAGTGAGTACCTGCTATATTTATAATCAGGAAAATCAGAATTTTTATTAAAAAGATAAATAGTAAATGAACATTTTAAAATAGGATAACGATGACCATGCAAATAACATTAACTTTAGTGTCAACACAATATATACTTGAATTGCAGCTCTGCCACCTACTAACTGTATGACTTTAACCAAGAGGAGTTTCCGTTCTTCATGTAAAGTGTCCATCACTGAATCTCAGGGAATGACTGTCAGTGGTGAAGAGTGAATGATTAAAGGCAGTCCCTGGTAGGGTGTCGCGTCCTGCACGATGAGGGTTGTGGGGAGCGAGGAGGGCGGCGCAGGGTTAAGAAAAGACAGTCGCCATGAATAGAGTTAAGCGGCGCCAAGGGACCAGCAGCTTCAAGGACTGGGCTGGGCGCCTAATCAGGCCGGGCCCGACACATTAGCTTTTATTAGTTCAGTGGGGAAAGTAAAGGAGATAAAGCTTGTCAATCTCAAGATCTATGAATCCCATACACTATAATAGGAAACTGATTCAAGCCAATCACCCTTGCCTGCAGGCAGCAGAACCGTAAGTCTCAGGATGTATGTACTTCCCCAAGAGACACAACCTTTATGCATATGAATAGATGGAGAGCACATGACTGAATCACATCCCTTGTAGGTTTTGGGAAGGAATGCAGCCACAGAGGCAGAGGCTCTCCTTAGCTGGGGGAAGGTGGGGGACTGTGCCCACATCTATACCTCTATGAACCCCGTGGGTTCTCCTGTTGGTCCCCAAGTGACTGAGTCTGGCTTGAGTTGTCCCCCTCCTTCCCCACCCCCACCCCCCGTGGGGAATCTTACTCGTCATTGGCTGACCAGCCATTTTTCTGGAGCCAAACAGGGAGACATAAGGTGCAAGCACAAAGGTGAAACAAAGTCCCTGAAAGAATCCGTCTCTCCTTTCTTTAGGGGCAGGTACAAGGAGACAGACGGGTAGGCTGCTGTGTGGCAACAGTGGGACAGTTTAGAAGACATTAAAAAGAAATGTGAAGGTAACCCAAATGTTAATAAAAACATAGAAAGCCTTCATATATTATTTTAAATATTATACACTATTAAGAGTATATTAAATACTATACACTATCATAGCAAAATGCTCATATTTAAATGATTACTGTTATGGGTTGAAGTTCCCCCCCACCCCAATTCATATACTGCAGTCCTGTCCTTAGAGTGTGATCTTATTTGGAGACAGGGTCTTTACAGAGGTAATCAACTTAAAATGAGGTCATTAGGTGGGTCCTAATCCAATATGACCCATGTATTTATAATAAAAGGGGAAATTTGAACACAGAGACATCCTTGGAGGGAAGTTGATAGGAAGCGACAGACCATCTATAAGCCAAAAAGAAAGGCCTAGTACAAATCCATCCCCCACAGCCCTCACAAGAAACCAACTCTTCCAATACTTTGATTTCAGATTTCTAGCCTCTAAAACTGTGAGAAAATAAATTTCTGTGTTTAATGCACTCAATTTGTGGTACTTGTTCCAGCAGCCCTAGAACACTAATAGAGATACTTTATTTTGCTAAATACTTACATTTTTGTATGAGAATTAGTATTCATTTGTCTTCACTTTCGTGGAAAAAATTCAAAAAGAGAAGTCTAACATTTATGAAAACACTTGGCATGAAGAAAAAATAGAATTAAAAAAAAGTATTATTTAATTCAGTTTTTCATAGAAGGAATCTCTGAATAATCTACTCATTTTCTTTCAAAAAGAGAAAAAATACTTCAAATTGTGTAAACACAAATTGTTGCTTTATGACTCAAGACTACTGGGCATTAAGAATAAATAAAAATATATAGGATGAAAGCAGGCAACTTTAAATTGTGGTTCCTCTCATGCCATATATTCATTTAGATGTACTTTATAATATAGACACACAAAACAATCTAGAAGGAAGTTTACTTTTACAAGTCATTGAACACTAACATATAGTTTTAATGAGACCAGAAATATGCTAGTCAAGGCTGAAATTCTGAAAGCTAATGACTGAGGCAATTGTGATGTTTCCATGGGGAAATAATGGAATTCTGAGTCTTTATGGTATTTAATTACATGGCTTCCGAGCCATTAGTTTACAAGGAAAAATCTAGTTCTTCTATCTCATACCCAAATCTCCTTACCAACGCTCTTCTTTCTTTTCAGAATAAAAGCTAAGGCCTGATAAAACACTATTCGAATGGGCATTTCTTCATTTAGTGCGACTCTTACTATAACTTTCAACTGGGTCTTGGACAGACAATGCATTTCCAGGGCTTCAGATATGTGAACACTTATTGATATGCATTTCAACTAAAGAGGAAGTGATGTGTTTAGGTTAAATATGAATGTGATACAGAAGTATTTTTATTCTGAAATCCACAGCCAGAGGATGGAGTCTGAACATGGTGGAGAGTGAAAATAAAAATGAAAGAGAAGCGAATGAGAGGTAAGAAAACTAGTGTTTCATCCATATCGTTGCCCATGGTAAGATTTCATTTTTCTTTATGGCCGAGTAATATTCCATTGTATAAATGTACCACAGTTTCTTAACCCAGTCGTCTACTGATGGGCATTTCGGTTGTTTCCATGTCTTGGCTATTGTGTATAGTGCAGCAATAAACATAGGGGTGCATATATTTTTTTGAATTAGTGTTTTGGATTTCTCTGGATAGATACCTAAGAGTGGAATTGCTGGGTCATAAGGTAGTTCCATTTCCAGTTTTTTTGAGAAACCTCCATACTGATTTCCATAGTTGCTGCACCAGTCTGCAATCCCACCAGCAGTGCACAATATGGATGGACCTAGAGAACATTATGCTCAGTGAAATAAGTCAGACGGAGAAAGACAAATACCATGTGATCTCACTTATATATGAAATCTAAAGAATAGAATAAATGAACAGGCTAATCAGAAACAGTCTCAGAGATATAGAGCAAAAACTGAGGGTTGCTAGATGGGAAGGGGGTAGGAATGAGGGAGAAGGGGAAGGGATTAAAAGGCACAATCAGTAATCATAAAATTGCCATGGGGATATGAAGGACAGTTTGGGGAATATAATCAGTAATGTTGTAAAGACTTTGTACAGTATCTGATGGACACTTGTCTTAATAAGGAGACCGTTTCATGGATGGTATATGTGCCTGACCATGGCAGTTTACACCTGAAGCTGAAGCTGTATAGTGATGGGTGTCAACTGTGGATAGATATATATATATATATATATATATATATATATATATATATATATATATTATAATATAAATAGATAGATAGATGGATAGATAGAGATAGAGATAGATAGATAGATCATAGATAGATAGATAGATAGATAGATAGATAGATATGTATATATAGTCACGGAATGTGGAGTGCATTGCAAGGAAAGGGGTCAGTGGAACTGTGATGGTTATGTGCAATGTCGGAGGGGTGGTAGACTGGGGGAGAGGGGTTGTCACTTTGTGATGGGTGTAAATGTCCAACTATTACATTGTTTTGTACACCTGAAACTAGTAATAATAATAATAATAAAATAAATATAGCAAATAATTAATATAGTAAATAATAAAATATAGTAAATAATAAATATAGTAAATAATAAAATATAGTAAATACTAAATATAGTAAGTAATAAAATAAAGAAAACTAGTGTTTCAGAATAGGCATGTATTAGGTTGGTACAAAAGTAACTGCAGTTTTTGCAATTATTTTTAACCTTTTAAACCGCAATTATCTTTCCACCAACCTAATATTAGGTACCATTTCATTGAACGCTATGAAGTAGTGCTATCTGTATTTACAAATGAGAAAACAAAGGCTTGGAAAGATTAAGTCCTTTGCTGAAGGACAAAAAGAGAGTAACTGTGGGAACTACACTGTGAAGCTTTGTCTTTGTGGTGCCAAATCCCATCCGTATCTGAAAATTACATATACAGCATATACAATTTAAGTACAAAGAAATTGTGGACTGTTTTTCTGAACTTATTCTCAATAAAAGGTGGTTAGATTATATAGTTCAGAATATGACTTAATTACTAGAGTTAATTCAGTCTTATATTTGAATGTATGAGATGACATAGTAAATTTGTGTATAATTTAAGTTTGATACTTCATTTACTTTCCACCATATATAAATCCACAATTGTCAGAACAGTAAAGAAATATTAAAGATCAGTTAGTAACCACTCTTCTGTCTATTATATTGATTCATTCAATATAGTGTGTGTGTGTGTGTGTGTGTGTGTGTATGTGTGTGTGTTGTGTTATATCAGGTGCTGAGATGGTACGCATTAGAAATCCAGTAATGTACAAGGCAGAAAGGGTTTCTGTTCTGACGTTTACAGAATCTTGAAACCCAAAAGGAAACCAGATATATACTTGCTTGTATAGGCTAATGGGTATAAAAAGAGACTAGAAAACTCTCTCTAGTCAACAATTTCAACTTCACTGGATGTGAAGTGAGATTACTTACTTGAGGAAGATTGCTTACTTACTTGAGGAAGATTGCTTACTTACTTACAAAAGAAGGAACTGTTTCTAATCTGGCTCTAAATCTAACTGCAGCACCTAGTACCCAGTGGATGTGTTACTCTGAACTAAATTGAACTTCTTTCCCATTAAACCTTTCACACAGATCACAGCCAGAAATGGTAATTTAAGTCTGACTTCCACTTATTCCTTGCCTTTGGCAAATTCTTAGCAAAACTGCCAATATGTAGCCTAACCCACACAAATAAAGGGAGCGTAATCAGTCTTTGAATAATTAATTGAAATCTGAGTAGAATGTTAATGTACGTGTAGGTAGAATCAGACCTATTTTTGCAATCAGGGTTTCTGTTTTTCCTCACTGCGGTGGAATGTCCCATAATTCCACTAGCAGGCCAGTTCTTCTTTGCCTTTGACAAGTTTAAGAATAAGGAAACAGAACTAACATAACCAATATGTTAGTTCTAGACTCCTAGAATCTACAGGTTCCTGTAGACCTTAAATGTCAGAACGTCTCTCTAGTATAGGAATGGAGAGGTCGGGCTTATCTTGGCAAAAGAGATGGCAGGAGTAGGATAAAAACTGAAAATCTTGCTCTTCTTTCCACCTCGGCATTTTATGTCTTTAAGAAACATTGCTAAGTTTTAATTTTTCTCTTTAAAATTAAATAGAGCAACGAAGAGAGTGAAAGCTTCCCTTCCTGCCTCAACACACAATTAAAGGAGAGAAACCCCACCACAATCACAAATACCAAATCACCTGTAAGCCCAAACATCCCAAAGAACCAAACTACAGGAGTGGTGAGCGATTGGGTTTGGCCATGAATGTTCTAGGCAGAATGGTGGGGCAGAATGAGGGCTGCTCAGGATCCTGGTGCCAAAGCACACCTGGCTGCACAAAGCATCATGGGGCAGCACAAGAGGAAGCCCTTAAGGTGAGAAATCGGGAAAGCTACTCTAACAACTCCCATTCCCTTTTTCCCAGTATCCTCCTCAAATTGGTGGTGCAGGAATAGTCAACTCATGCTACTCTAAGGTTTCTTTTTAAATATAAGGTAACATCCATACCAAGATACCATTTTAAAAACGGAAAAGAGCAATAACGCCCCCTCCCCTTGTAGATACAGAAAACAAATCAGGAAAATGTTCCAACAGTGCAGAAGAAAAGTATAACCTGATATTCTAACATGATTTTTTAAATTATTGAAACTATTGTAAATCTAAAAGAAGTGAAAATATAGAATTCTCTGTGTGTGTGTGTGTGTGTGTGTGTAAGTTTGCCAGCCAAAAAGATACAAAATGATGTTCAAACAACAGGAAGATGTAAAATGAAACTAACAGAATTCAGGAAAGAAATTGAGAAAGAATGAAAAGCCATCTTAATAAAAAGATTCCCTTGCAATGACTACAAGGTAAAATAGAGTGGAAAGCACATCACACAAAGAGGGGAAAATGAGAATAATGAAAATGAATAGGACTAAGGAGGGAATTTCAAAATATTTGAAGGAAAGTGATAGGTATAGAAAACAAAGGAGATGTAACATATTGTAATTAGAGTCACTGAAGAAAACAAATGTGATTAAAAAATACTTATCTATAATTTAGGGAAACATTCCCCTCCCCCCAAAAAAACTTAAAGGACACATTGTACACCTAGAAAAATTGATCCAGATGGGAAACACTAAGATATCCTGTTAAAATTATTAAATATTAAAAATAAAGAATCCTTTGTTCCTACAAGCCAAACTGCCTAGTCTTTAATAAGGAAAAATAAAATGAGTTTTGTATTAGGCTTTGAAACAGAAAATTTCAACAGCAGAAAACAATGGAGCATTACCTAAAAGGCACTCAAGGAATAAAATTTTAAGCCAGCACTTCTTCAAATATAAAATTATAGACAGTTATGAATGTCCACAAGCTCAAGGGATATTGTTCCTATGAGCCATTGCTGAGAAAACTGGCTGAGAATGATCAGAACATTTTGGGAGAAAAATAAATAAATGATGGGCACTGACTGGATTTAACTGTAAAATAAAAGTGAGGATAAGATTGAAAGAATAGCATACAAATAGAGTACATCCTGATAATATGGCAATAATGCTACTAAGTAAAATAGAAGGAAAAGGAGGAAAGGAGAAAGAAAAATTACTGATTGCCTCATGCATAATAACTGAAAGTCAAAAGATATCATTTAAATCTGGTGAGTATAAAGCCAAATATTAAGCAAGATAACACTATTAACTAATATTGGATCGTAGAAGAGAGAGAGGAGAGGAATGAGGAAGAGGTCATAAACTAATTTTACCAATGCCCATTTAGACAAAATAGATTATATCAAAAGAGAAACTTGTAACTACAAACTATTAAAGAATCACTAGAAAAAAAACCCAAAACCTTTGTATATACTGGAAGAACAATAATATACCAAAGAAAATAAATGGCAAATGGAATACTTTTAAAAATAAATAATACACAAATATGTAAAATATAAAATAATATGAAAGAATTAAGATCAAACATTTGTCATATCAATAAATGGAACAGGCTTAACTCACCTATTATAGTAAGAAGATTTTTAGGTTGTACTACAACATTGTATAAATTACAAGCTCAATGCTACATATAAGAGATGTGTGAAAGTCAAGTGCTTCAGAAAAATTAAAAATAAAAGGATGAGCAAAGATATACCACACACACACACACACACACACACACACACACACACACACAAAGAGGAACCAGGGCTTGTGATCTTACCATGGGACAATGTAGATGACAGGAAAAAAAAATTAAGTGGGACAATAGCGAAGATAAGTTATAATGCTGAATTCTATAATTAACAATGAAGAGGTAACACTTATAACTATGTATATGCAAAGTAACACAGCAGCAATTCCCATAAAGCATAAAAAATATGGGACTTTGTGTCTCAATTATCAAAAAATAAACCTGTGATAGAAGACTCAAAACTAAACAATAAGGTAGATGTTATAGATACACACATACACATTAGATTACGTATTCCAATAATAGAGACACTACTGCATTTCAAGTGCTCTAAATATTTATGAAAATTGATAACCTTTTAGGCTTCAAAGGAAACTCCATGACTCAAAACAGTACACATAATAGACAATTATTCTTACTCCAATTCAAAAATCAGCAACAATAAAATCAGAGACCAACAACAAAAACCCTTTATACCTGGAAATTCTAAAAAATCTCTGTTAAATAATTTTTAGATCAAAGCAAAAAAACAACAAAAAAAACAAATTGTAATTAAAAACTTTCTAGAAAACAACTATGATGAAAACACAAAATATCATAGCCTGCGTACCACAGCTAATGCAGCATTCAGAAGAAATATATAGCCTTTAGTGCTTATGTTGATATAAAGAACAGAGAATCAATCAAACATTTTTACTAGAAACAAAAAAGAGAACAAGAAAATAAATAGAAATAAATGGAGGAATAAATTCATAGGTCTATTTATTTATTAAGCATAATTGAGGGAGGGAGGGAGGGAGGGAGGGAGGGAGGGAGGGAGGGAGGGAGGGAGGGAAGGAAGGAGAAAGGAGGAAAGGAGAAGAGAAGGGGAGAGGGGGGCTAAGGGGAAAGGAGGAAAAGGGCAGAGGGGGAGAGGGAGAGAGAGAAAAGGAAAGGAAGGGAGAGAGGGAGGGAAAGAGAGAGGGATAAAGAGAGAGAAAGAAAAGAAAGAAAGAGAGAGAGAGAGAGAAAGAAAAAAAGAAAGAAGGGAGGGAGGGAGGGAAGGAGGGAGGGAGGGAGGGAGGGAAGGAAGGAAGGAAGGAAGGAAGGAAGGAAGGAAGGAAGGAAAGAAGGAAGGAAGAAAGAGGGAAAAGCCCCGCTGCTTTTAACCTGAAGCTACTTGGTTACATTATCCATCCTTATCAATTGTTCATAAAGAACACAAATTCTTAAGTGGATCTAAAATATTTGCGCTGGCTTTCATTTCCCTCCCATATATGAAATAGCACCAGTGCATCAGACATACATTTGATTCCACTCTGGAAACAACAGGTAAAAATAGTTCATATGAAAGAATACTTCAATTGCAACTAAATTATTGATTCTACTGAATTAGGGTGATATAAGGTCATGCACTAAGTGGTTTTATGACTTATCTACAGTCCTGCAGTGAAACAAGATGGATAAACATCAGCTCTTAGGAATTCCCACTCACACATTGAAGCATGAGTTTCTTTCAGTCAAAGCTGAGGCCTGTGGAGCGTGCCCAGGCCAACTTCAAGGAGTTCATGCTATGAGACCTAGTTCTTACGAGGTGATCTAACATGAAAAACCATGTCCATAGGGCCTATGGTGCTAAACGTGTCCATGACAAGATCAAGCATGCTTTCCTTGAGGAGCAGAACACTGTTGTGAAAGAAATAAAGGCACAGAGTCAGAAAGTCCAATTAAAAAAGGAAGTTTTTTGAGCAATAAAAACAGTCAGAAGAAAAAGCATGTTAAACTTCTAGGTGTCTAAAATACTCTAAGCAACCTGTAAGAAGGCTTCGAAATGTATTTTGCAAAAGGTGATCTGGAATTAACAGCTTTCTGTGATTTAGAAGTTGGCAGAGACACCAATCACGTACAAATTGTCCAAGTGACCATGTTCCTAGGGCATTAGGATCATTGGTAGCAGCAGTGTTAGTTCTAAAAAAAAATCTTGCATTGTAAGGTTGAGAATGATGTGACTGACATAAGTTAGTATGGCTGTTTGTATAATCCAGTGGGAAGCCAAAGTCAGGAAATCCTTCCTGGAGGAGTCTTAATCTCCAGTATAACAGAATTTATTATGCATCAAAACTGAAAGAGACGAGAAACGAGGAAGGCAACATTCCTGGAGAAATGGAATAAATGCAGATCTAAAATTCAAAGCCCTAGAAATGTGACTCAACATCTGATTACATCTCTGTATTCATCCATTTTCAAATGAACTTATTCAATAATAAAGCAAGAAGAAAAGTACATTTTTATAATGTACACACTCTTGCTGCCAATTCTAAATCTCAGAGTACATCTTATATTCATTTATTTACCTACCAAGAGCAAGGAAGATGTAGTCTAAAATGTTTTTTAGTCTAAAATACTGTTCCTGAAGTATTTTGATCAACCTCCAGTAGAAAGGTAGACTAGTGAATTTCCACCTCTTTGCCATCAGTAGCTACCTATGAGATGTCGGGCCAATCCTTAGCACTTCCTAAACTTATAAAATAAGAGGTTTTGAGTAGATGCTAACAAATCTTTCAGTCCTAAGAATTCTATGGCATTATATGTATACTGTCTCAAAATAAAATGTTTCACATTCCTGAGCTGAACGTTGGAAACTAGGAACTGATTCCTGAATCATTTAGTGGAGTAATTGTCTCTAAAAATGCTAATGGAACTTCACAAATGCTTCCTGCCACACCAACTGTTTTTCAGAGAACAGAAGATGGGAGTGTAAATTTATGGTAATAGAGCAAACACCCAAACACACTGCAGTTTAATTTTCTTTTATGATTATATTTTTAATTTACTGTGGATGACTAACACTTATTAGTATTCTTTGCTGCCACTGACACTGAAAGCTGCTTTCAGTCTGGGTCTAACCAAACCACAGAAGTAAACAATTCTTTAAAATATACACAAGTCATCCCAAGAAAATTGAGAGATGATTTCAACTGAGTTTGGAGCTACTGAAATTCTGAAGTGCTTTCCATTCATCTTAGAAACCTGATCCAGACAGCATATCAGAGAACTAAAAAATAATTAATTTTTAAAATCAAAATACACTATAAATCATCTAACCAGGCTCTCCACTCCAGATGGCTTTTAATTTACCAGTAAAGTAGATCATGGGAAGTCTTAATATGAACCAGGACTTTTCAATTCAATCTGTGGAGAAGAAATCCTTCAAACAGCCCACTAACTAGCTACCCAGTGCTAGCAATGACAGTGGATGTGGGAAGGAGTAGAAGTGGGGGTTGGGGGGATTGGTGTGAGTAGGTGAATGATTTTACATAATAACACACATTCACAAACAGCGCTTTCACTGAATTGATACTGGTAGGATTACATTTTAATGTGGCTGGCAACATCCAGCGGAATCTTAAGTCTCCAGGACTGAAGTATCTATGAAACTAGTTTATTAAGAGTCACCATTTTTAGATTGATGGAGGACAGACAGAAAACTAACAAAAAAAGAAACGATAGAGCTGATGATGACCTGGAAGACTGAAACAGAATGCAGACAGAAGGCTTTCTGCAGCCCTAAGGATTAATAAAAACAGGACTGTCTGCAACCATGAGGTCATATTCAATGTATTTTTCAACCAAAATGCTTGAGCACAAACCAATAAGTATTAAAACCATGACCAACCAAAAGGGACATTCATGGTAAACAGCCAGCTGAATACCAGGGCTCTACAGTCTGTTTCTACTTATCATCTTCATTTTAGTAAAGAAGAAATAAAAAGGAACAGAAAGCATCACCCACCAGGAGGTAAAGGGGTTTGTAGACTAGGAAGGTCTTCAGCATCCTTGTGTCATGAGTCCCAGTAATTTATAACCCCTGTGGGGAAGCACTATGTCTACTCCTGCTCCTAGCAGAACACTTTCCAGAAAAAGAATTCACTCAGTATTGCTCCCTCACTGCATGACAGAACAGACACCTCAGCCTAAGTCAGAGCCCCTGGAGTAAGGTTTCCTGCTGGGAATTAGGCTCAAAATAACTGATGACTTCTGCCTTCTGTTTGCTTTAGGTGGCCATGAACTGAGTAGAAATATCTAACTTCTGAGCTCATTCACACCATCACTTAATGGCAGCCTAAACAAGAAAAGATGGATAAAAGAGGGAGAAGGAAGTTCAGGGATAACTATTTCAGGAAAGGGGAGAAGTAATTCCCATGCCAGGGTTCCTATTATATATTACTAGCTCTGGTAGAAGGATGGGATTTATTAAACAGGGATAAAGAATATGAAGCCAGGCCACAACTTGAACCAAATTCTATATTACTAGGATTCATACAGGTCTGGACACATATGGGCTTCCAGAAGTACTTTGTAGGAAGAAAAAAGAAACTCCATGGGAAGAAATAAACCTAAGACAAAAGAGATGAGCATAACAAACTTAAGAGCAAGCCTTAATCATTGGAGGAAAGGAGTGATTCAGTGGAAAAGCATTCTATTTATCACTCCCATTAAATTAAAAAAAAAAAAAAACGGTTTATAAAATAATCATAAGAAAAATCAGACTCATATACGTAGCATTAAGATGAATATCCAGAATGGCTGTAGAGAGCACTTCCAGATGGCAGCATAGGGAGATCCTGTACTCCCCTCCTCCCACAGGTACAACAGATCTACAGCTACATCTGGAACAATTTCCTCTGGAAAAAACCTGAAAACTGAATGAACAGAGCCTCCACAACAAAGAACAAAAGGACAGCATCAAGACAGGCAAGAGAGGCAGAGATGTGATCTCACAAAGAGAAACAGACACAGACAGACAAAAATCTCTGATTGGGGAGCTCCACAATCAGGAAGGATCTCAAAAATATGAAACTTTTCCCTGAGGATAGAGGGGTTTGTTCTCCACATCAGAAACCCAACTCTTAGGTCTTGCACAGGAGAGATGAATTCCCAAATTGCCTGGCTTTGAAAACCAATAGGAATTCTATCCAGGAAAACTATAGAATTGTTGGGGGTGGCAAACTGCTCTTAAAGGGCTCACATGCAGATTCACTCATCCCAGAACACAGCGCAAAAACTCCAGTTTGAAAAGCACCTAGACTATATGTAAAAAAACCCCACCTACTAATCTTAAAACACTTGCCAAAGAAGCAGGAAACTGTTGGGATTTTCTCCGGGTATGGAAATACTGGTGGGTACCATTTTTGTGATCTCATTCTTTCTTACTGATCCCAACATTGGTGCTGTCATTTTGGAACTCTCCCTGTAACCACCTAGAGCTAGTGGGAAAGCCCCACTGAGAGGTCTGCCCAGCCCCACACACAGCCTCAGCCTCATCACAGAAGGTGGGAATGCTCAACCTACACAGGTAATACCCCTTGAGTTCTTAGCTCTTGTGGCCAGGGGGAGATAACACTTTTGGACCCTATGGGACATGTCCTACAGGAGGCATCTTCTTCAAGACATAATCAAAATATTGAAAGGAAAATACTTTAAACCGAGAATTTTCTCCCTGGCAAGATTATCATTCAGAATTGAACGAACGATTAATAGAAGTTTTCCAGAGAAGCAAAAGCTAAAGATCATCACCACCAAACCAGCCTTAACAAGAATGTTAAAGGGACTTCATTAAGCTAAAAAGAAATGGCACTAGTTAATAACAAGAAAACATGCAAAAGTAAAAATCCTACTGGAAAAGGTAAATATAGGTAGAGCATCAGTTACTTATAAAGCAGATATGAATGTTAAAAGACAAAAGTAGTAAAATTAACTAAAACTACAATAATTGAAGGATGCATAAAATACAAAGATGTAAAAAGTCGCATCAAAAATCTGAAACATGGAGGGAGACAAAAATGCAAAGTTTGGAAATATGTTCAGAATGAAAATACAAATGTGGATTTAAAAAATAAACACTCTATTCATTACGGTTTGTTGGTTTTCTCAAAATGGAGAGACAGGGAAGCAAATTTCAAAGCTATTATTTGAAGAAAATAAAAACTATGTGACCAGGATATTGTGGTTATGTTTTAAATGTCAACAATAATATTATTGATATTCTAAGCACTGAGCACAATGATCCCCAGGAAATTAGTTTGGGCATTCACCTAGAAAACAAAAGTAGCATGCATTTGTCAAATACCTTACCTAGAAATTCCTGTATTTGGAAATATTCTTGGGGAATTATACAATTTTAAAGATAAGTATTTTTTGTCATCATTATCGAAATGTGTTTCACTTCAACATTCTCGTCAGAGCAAATGGTCTAGACATAACATCACCCCCCCACACACCTGGCATTTAAATAATTAGCAAAAGAATTGCAATGTATATTTTATAGATTGTACTAATATCTTACAGTAGCTTTTATTTTTCTAGACTGACATATCTAAAATTAATCTATCAGTCACACAGGAATGTTACTAGGTTTCCTATAGAGATAAATAATAAAGAAAAATATACCTTGTCACAAAGTAAATAAAAAATGACGATGTTACGTAATAAAATAAAAGAATTTAAAATGAATAAAATTGCTAGTTTTTTTTCTCACCTAATATGGGAATGATAATTGCTTTATACTCAGACTATTTAGCTTTTTATCAAGATTTTTTTCTTTACCAAAAATCTAGGTTTAATTCATGATTTAAATGCTAATTTAATAGATAATATATATTTTAATTTATTTTAGCTTTATGACACCTACATTGACCATATGGCTTTAAAAAATCTAATTCATAGGAATTCTCTGATCCTGGTCAGTTTCTTCATGCTTTACAAGAGGTTCATCCAAATGAACCTTGATAAGCCTTTGATCAACCTAGACACTTCAAGGAGATTGGCTAATGGAAGAGGAGGTCAGTCATCAAATTTTTTTTTACGTTTCATATCAATGCATATTAATGTTGCTGAATAAACCATGATAATTCAAAGCATGTCTGCATTCTAAAATTAATTATTCACTAGCAAAAATGGACATTATATGCTCAATTTCAGACATTATAACCAATAATATGCATGGTTCTTTTTTACATTTGACATCTCCATGGAGAGAGTAATCAGTACTGTTTTGCACTCTGTGGAGTTTTGTTTAGAAAAATTCATGAAAAAAATATGATAAGCGGCATGACTCATTTTTGATTTATTATCATTTGGTTTGCCCACCTTGCTGCCATAAGGGTCATGTAAACTTTCAGTCACAACTTGAGTGAGTCCTTTTATTGTGTTTTCTACTTAGTCAAAATAGCATATCCCTGATCTAATTATTTTGAAAACTATTCTTTAAGGCAAACTTAACACTAAACTTATAACTAAAAAATAAATCAAAAAGATTACTTTGGTCTTGTCATAAGACCAACTGATTAGGTTTTTTTCCTCAAAACTGTATATTCAGGAATATTTATACCCACTGCAGAGTATGAGTCAACTGAGATCTCTTAATACATGCCTATGGTCTAGGTTACACAAGGTATAGGAAGAGAACACAGAGACGAATAGCTCTGAGATTCTTCATGCTAGGAAACGGAGAAAGGTAATTTTGTTTTTCCTTTATTTTGTACCTCCAGAGCAGGGCTGGTTCATATGGTTCCTACTTCTATTTGTCCTGAGATTTGCAAATTGCTTTAGGTGGGGTAAGGGTTGGACATCAGATCCAAAAAGAGGAGACAGGTCAACTTCACTGGAGATTTCCCGTAAACTTGTTTATTAGTATATAAAAAGATCCAGTCATTGATTTGAAAACCTCTATAACAATAGAAATTATATGCTCCAACCATCAGAGCCTCTACTGCTTTTAAATTACACATTAAAAATAATGTAATTGTGTATCAACTATTTAAAGTAAAGGCCAGTCCTAACAGAAGAGTCAAATGTGAATTATCATTTCTCCAACCCATCACCCTCTTCTTAAGAAATTATGTGCCATTATCTTCTGAACACAATAAATACCTTACACATTTTTAGCACCAACAATACTCAAGACTGTGATAGATATAACAAAGATCACAAAGGTGAACATAAGACAGACTTTGCCCTCAAGAAGTTTTCAGGTACACCCTCTCCCATCTAGTCCCACACCTTACATTGCCATCCTAAAGTCTTTGTGCTGCTTCCTAGGAGTGAATCATAGTAGCAGCTTGTCTAGGGTTCAAGCAGAGCCCTAAGTGCTTGACATTTCCAGACATGCCTCCCTTCATAATACCATAGTTGCTCACTCTGTGTCTAGTTTCCTCAGGGCCATACGTAGGTATAGCTTCCCAGAGTCTCTACATTCCCTCCAAGACAATGGAAGAGACACCATTTCCCTGATACAAGGTCAGTCCCTAAGTCTGTTCTTCACGTTACATTCACTTCGGCCTACCCAGAGACCTTGCCATAACAATCAGCTCTTCACTCTCTTCATGTCTTAAAGAGCCTTCTGAGCCAGCTTTTTCATAAGCTATTAAACATACTCACAGTATTAAACAACAACAACAAATTCTCCTTTGACCCTGTAACCTTTAGTGGCCATCTAAAACGTCCCTGTCTATTGGAGTTTTGAAGAGCATTAATACCGTGTTTCCCCAAAAATAAGACCTAGGCAGAACATCAGCTCTAATGCGTCTTTTGGAGCAAAAATTAATATAAGACCGGGTCTTATATAAGACCGGGCATTATATTATACCAGGTCTTATATTAAAATAAGACAAGGTCTTATATTAATTTTTGCTCCAAAAGATGCATTCGAGCTGATGGTCTGGCTAGGTCTTATTTTTGGGGAAACACGGTAGCACCTTCACATAATTAAGCTCCAAGGATACACCCGACATCTAAAAACTGTTCTGTAACATGACTGCAATATTTACTGGGCTGTGGAAGCATTTACACTGCCTGCTCTCTTTCCCCAATTCCAAACACAGTGCCTTGCACATGGAAGATATTTGATAAAAGTCTGTTGAAATGAATTCATACAACTGGAACCATGATATAAGGAATGGGTAATCTATGACAGTAATAGATTTGATGTTCTGACTCATTGAATCTCTCATCCTCACAGTAACTAGTAATAAGTCATAGACTCAATACGTAACTGACGTTCATAGTAGGTATTAACTAATATTGCTTGTAGATTACAGCCATGTATTTATTTTTACTAGATGGCAAATTACACTTTTAAATATAAGTGATATGGTATGACAGTCATGTTTTAAATGTAAGAAAGCATCTGTGTTGCACTTAGAAAATATAAAGCAGTATTGCAAAAATTCTCTGATTTATAATTGGTCATTATCTGCTTTTTAATGTCTTAATGGCAAAGACTATATAATTCAGATCAGACAAATGTAGAACAAAGATATCCTCAATTTACTTGGACCTGCAGAATTTCACAAAATACAGTCAGCTTCTCTCAGAAAATATGTTTTTCAGAGCTCAAGGTCAAGACATTATCCTGCATATAAACCAGAGAACACAATTATTGAATCTGCTTTCCAGTAGAAGATGGGGTGTATTGAAGAAAAATAAATGATTAATTCTATCCCCTTATCCCTGATGTTATCCCAAAATGCTTTGCTTTCCATGAAGATAACAATCTCACTAGGCTGCAAAGAACTCTCATCTGTTATCAGTTTGCTTGTTAAAATCCTACTGAGATAACAGAAACACAATGGATTAGAAACAATAAGTAACACAATATAGTTATCACTTTCTTAATCCATATTTAAGACCGATATATATGTACATAAACATTTGTATATATGGATATATAAACACTATATATATACCCCAAGCGTGCCAAAAAAAATGTATACACATTTTAAGAAAGGAAAAAAACTATTAAAATTGTAATACTCAATATGTACCAACAGCAAAAGATAAATACAAATCACGTTTGACTTCTGCAATTACAAGAGATGCTCAAAGTGGTTACCATCAGCATCCACACACCTGATTACAGCGAACTACTGTTTGAGCAATGTTGACCAAAGTGTTCACTTGTATATCTTACATACATTTTTTTGACATACCCTACATACACAAAAATGTGCATGTATGTATATATATACATATGTATATGTATATACATATAAACATATGTATATGTATGTACATATACATATATATACATATGACTTTCTTGAAATATATATATGTATGTATATGTATATGTATATACATACATATATATATATTTCAAAAAAGAAAGAAAGAAAACTTAGCATGGCCTCAGAATAGTTTCTAAAACGTAGTCACTAGATTGAAATCACAGATCATATTTTCTAATACCACAGGTCTACACAGCCCAGAATATTTTGAAGAAATTCCCCAGTGTACCGCTAGAATGGGGCCCCTCCATTCTTGTGTGAGGTCCACCTGTGAGCATAAAACAAATTTCTTCTTCCTGAAAGTAACCACCCTTGTATAGAGTCCTCCTTTGATCGATCCAGTTGGTAGGTAACACTGGGTTAGTTAGGAATCACTTCCACATTCCAAATCACCACCAAGAAAGAGTTTCCTCCTCATCTAGAAGAAATCTCTGAGTGAAACTAACATAAATCATCCTCAGTGGTGGATGATCCATTTATTAATGAAGGATTAATTAAATTTAATTATAATTGACTATGCAAAAAAGTAGAGAAACCAAAAAAATGATAATGACTATTAAAAAGGTTAATAGTTTTGAAAACTTACTATGTACCAGATACTGAACAGAGAATTTCACATTCATTATCTTATGCAATTTACAATATAACCTTGTGACATACGTATTACTTCTATTTCTAAGTGAGGAGCCTGAACTTGTACAGCTTAATTAAAATCTACCCAAATCAAAGAGCCAGTTAATTGGAATTCAAACTCCTGGCTCTCTGTGTATTTTGGCTCCATATTTCAGATTTGAGGTTTTATTCAGTTAAGATCTGGAAATATGGAGACTAGTTCCTGCTGTAATCTTTGGTCTGTGTATCTTTAACTCATCTTCACAGTAGGTCTTCTTTATAGCAAAGTCCCCAGCCTCAGTGTCATAATGTAGGTCTGTGGGTGGGGAAGTAATAGATTATGGTTAGAGCTTTTAAAATGGCACATAACTCAGTCTTTCTTACTTCTGCAGCAGCCATAAGCGACACTGACTAACCGAGCTGGCGTCGTACATGTGAACTTTGGCCCGCGAACAAAAAGTGGAGATCAAGAGTTCTATAGGCATAACAGTAGCATTCTAAAACTCTATACATTTAATTCTGAGCTTCCAAAAGATGTTAATAATGGAGCTTCTCCTCTCGTGCCTGTTGGCATTCCCAGTTGCCACACAGTGCCATCAGCACTACATAATCCTTTGGAAGTCTCCCGACGTTTTCTAAAGGCACTCATACAGAAATATAACCAATGTGTTGTCCTGGGTAGGGAGGAGTTAGGGAAACATGTATATTTTAATTCTGTTAGTTTTATAAATATCTAATGATGCAGAAACTAGTAGGCAGTCTATAACTGTGTTACTTGTGGAATAATAATTGGGTTAATGAAATTTCTTTCTGGGAAAGTTGGTTGTTGCTGCTAAATAGAAGAAAATCAAAGGCCTTAAAGATGTCAGAAATTAGAACAGGAAAAAACTGAATTCTTAAACTTGGGAAATTGCAAATTCAGTACCCACAGGAAATGACATCTGGAATGCAAAAATAACTTCCTATACTACAATGGACTGAACAGCAGTTTGTGTCGGTCATGTCAATGAGCATAGTTACCTATTCAGAATAGTATGAAGCAAGCGATAGTTTTGTTACTCTCAGTTCCACTCAAAAAAATGTGGAACTGAGAGACTTGAATACAACATCTAACTTTCTACATGTGTGAACTAATGTTGGCTACACTATTTTGAGTTTTTCCACAAAAATTATTATAGTCATAGAAGAAAAATAATTTAACATTACTCAAAATTGCATAGTCCTAACAAAACAGCCATATTTCTTTCCAACCCTTACCCATATTTGTAAATTTAAACAATTATAATTATAACAGTGATATAATAACAGTAATACAATACCCTTAACATTATGCTTTGTTTGGATGTTAAATTATTTAAGCGTAACTGTGATGATTGAATGTTTATATCCTCCCAAAATTCATATGTTGAAGCGCTAACCCCCAGTGTGGTGACACTTGGAGGAGGGGTCTTTGGGAGATAATTAGGTTTAGATGAAGTTATGAGAGGGAACTCCCATGATGGGATTAGTGTCCTTATGAAAAGGTAAAAACCAGAGCTCCCTCTCTCTTTGCCATGTAAGGTCCCAATGAGAAGATGGAAGCCAGGAAGAGAGGTGTCACCAGAATCTAACCATGCTGACACTCCGATCTTTGTTTTCTAGTCTCCAGATCTGTAAGAAATTAATTTCAATTTTTAAGCCACCCCATCTATGGTATTTTATTACAACAACCAGAGCTGACTAATATAGTTACAAATAAAGGAATGATTCTGGTATGAATGAGAATATTGGTCCATCTTTCCTTCCTTCTTAGCCTTTAAGCATTATCAGCCCACTGTCTCCTAAAAGAACTACTAGGTCATCCTTTTTCTTTTAGTATCTTTACACACTAGATATATTCCAGTTCACTACTTACTTGCAAAGTCTGTAACAAACACATTCCTTTTAATGTCAATAGTCTTCAAGTTTTCACTTCCTTGATCTTTACCCTACCATCTCAAAAATAACAATGTTAGCGTTTTATAAATCAGTCCATACTCAACTATAAACTTAAAATTTGGAACTATTATCACATTATATTTATATTCCTTTTTAGAGGATTATATAATTATAATAAAATCTGAATGAAATATTCTACCTTATTGCTCTGAAACACGAATATACACGATTAGTCTCAAAGAAACCCTGACCCCACAATACATGATCCATCATGAATCATTACCTTTCTCCATCTTGATTATTTTCTTATTCGCTTCTCTGGCTCTTTCCCTTCTCTCCAAAATGTGAAGAGAGGACTTCAGAGCTATAAAAATATACATTACCCCAGCAGCTACCACACTTTTTTCCTGCCTTTTGCTTCCGAACTCACGAAAGAAGCAGAGACACTAGCCAACTCTTGATGACTTCATTCCTTACCCATTTCTTCCAACTCCCCATCTGACTTCTGCTCACACCACCCCACTGAAAATTTCTCATAAAGATGATCATGAACACCAAATTGCCAAGTAATTTTTGTATTCTCAATATACATGCTATTTAATCTTTCTATATCGTGTGGCAATTTAACCATATCCTGAAAATCACTTTGTTTTTCTTTTTTTCTTTTTTTTTGGTTCTAGGTCACTAGACAAATGTCAAGTTTCCTATCAGCTCTGTTGACCATCTCTTCCCTACTTCCTAAAAGTATGCATTACCCAAACAAATTCCTAGTTCATTCACTCTCCTACTCACAGATGGTTATTCACAACTGTCTTTAGACTTTCAACAGTTTCTGTCTTACCCTCAGTTCAGTTGATAACTTGATTCCTATTTTATTAAAGAAAATAATAGCAAAATAGAAAATATTTTTTCACTGCTTTCTCCATCACATTTACTAAACCCTCTATTTCTGTACCTAATCTCATCCGTTTTCACCTGCTCAAGAGTATTTCTCCAGTTATTGCCCTCTTTCCTGCATCAGTAATTTTCCCTTGTCTGTATTATTCACATCAACATAAAATTCCACTATAATACATCCCATTTAGGTCTCAATTACCACCTGTCTTATTTCTCTGACATCTGTAGAGCAAAACTCCTCAAAAGAGTTGTCCAAACTCATAATCTTCACTTTCTGCCCTACCCCTAATTCTTGAATCCATTTGAACCATGATTTTCTCCTCATCATTCCACAAAACAGCTATTAACTTCATCCAAGATGTCCAAATTGCTAAATCCTCTAGTCAACTCCCAGTTGTCACCCAAGTAAACACCAGCATTCAGCAATTAATCACTCCTTCCTTTTGATACACTGTTATCACTTGACTTCCAATACTTCCCTCACTCGAGATCATCTTCCTGCCTTGCCAGCTGCTCCTTTTCAGTATCCTTTTCTGTATTATTCTCATAACTCCAACCCAAAGCTTATTCATCTACAGTAACTCCTTAACTTGAAAATCATTGATGCCCAAAGTATATTTGCAAATCAGACCTGAACTCCAGACTCATATATCACCAACTGTCTACTCAACCTTTCCATTGACATGTCTGAATGCATACTCATGTATCAAATGTAACATGGAAATCCTGATCTCCCCCTTTCCATCTCGGTAAATAGCAGCTTTATGTGGACAGTTTCTCTGACCAGGATTCGTATGAGCATAGTCATTTTTTAATTCTTCTCTCTTTCTCGCAACTGACGTCAATCCAGCAGAAAATCTTTTCAATTCTACCTCCAAAATATAGATCTTATATACGTCTTACCCCAAACACATCTAGTTCCCTGATTCAAGCCATCATCATCTGGAATAATGTGTTTGTCTTCTGTATAGATGCCATTGGTGTTCTGCCCACATATCCTTTACTAGGCAGGTGCACTCACCATCCAGATGTTGTGAGTATTGATTGCTAAACAACAAATAGCTGCACCCTTAGAGAATTGTCTCAGAAGACCCAGGGGAGCCTTCCCCAGGGATGCTTATGACATTATGACTCCTCTCAATTTGATGAATAACCAATGACCTACTGATACAGGGATACAGAAGCCAGCCCTTGTCTCAAGATAGGACAATTCGGCAGTACTATTCATACTCCATAGCTCTCTTTCTGATTTGGGTTATGCTAAGGCTTGTCTTAGATTTTTGCTTCGCTTTTCCACATGCGTTATCCTGCTGCTTTCATTTCTTCATAGGTTTGTTCTGAGAGCACTCCCTTAATAAATCACTTCCACAATAATCTCCATGCCAGGCTCTGCTTCTATGAAACCTAATGTAAGATACCTTTTAACTGATCTTCTTTGCATTTTCACTGCTATTTTCTATTCTCAACACAATGTACAATGTGATCTCAATAAATCTTACAGGCAGATTGCATTCTGCCTCTGGACAATACCTTCCAGTGGTCTTGCATCTCATTCACAGTAAAAGCAAATCCCCTACAGCGATATATTCAGTCTTGTATGAACTCTCTAACCTTATCTCCTGTAACTAACTCTTTTATTTCATCTCTCTACTCCAGCATCACGTGCATCCTCAGGGTTCCTAAAATATGCCAAATATAAATATATTTATGGAGAGGGTGATATAATTTGATAGATAGAAAAGTATAGAGATAAACAGATATACTTGCATATTCGTATATATCTATATCTGCAGCTATATCTGGTCTCTTACTTGTATTTCAGAATTTAAGCTCTTTGAGGGCAGAAATGATCTGCCCCCTCTGATATATTCCCAGTGCCTAGAAAAGTTTTTGCACATAGTGGGAATCAAAATATGTTGAATTAATGAATAATCTAGCTTATCCCCTCCAATGCTCCCCTGATCCTATTTTCCCTGTCAATGTCCAAATGAGAAATGGAATTTTACTTAGTGTAAAGAAAAGTGTTAAGAATTGAATGCCAACCCATATTCCTAAATAAGAATATAAGGGTTATGCTTTTTGTTATTTTGAGCTAAAAGTGTCCTTTAATATCTCAAAGATCCTAGCCTGAGGGAAGCAACAGTTTGAGAAAGAGAAATAACTGGGGACATGGTTCTTTTGAGTTAAAGGGGCTTTTGATTATGATTTCACCTCCATTAGCTTCAGAAGTTTAGGTGCTCAAGCTAATAAAGCATCAAACACAGCCAACATTATAATACATATTCAACGTTTGACTCAAATAGTGAGTTGCATCTGTCAGAGCATATAAACACCTTGCGGTTTGCTACAAAAAGCTTATGACTTACTATCTCAAATTCAGCTATCTTTAAAAAATAAAATCCAAATTGAAGCCTGAAGTCAGTAATACAAATCATGGATTCCAAAACAACATCCTAAATACCAAACAGAAAAGATTTTACTTCGAGTCTGTAATACTCTTATTTTTCATAGTAAGTACTAAAAATTATATAGAATTTTTATCACACAAATATTTTATCTGTGTATTTATTACTCCTTCTACCAAATCCCTATCCCTTTAAAATTAGATGGTTAAAGAAATGAAATGGGAATAACTTGATACCCTCCAGGCTTTCTTAATCTATCAGTTGGAGCCCTGCTTCTAAACCGCAGCCTCATGTGTCTATCTAAAACAAAATGGCACGTCTACATTTTTTATTAGGAATCAAACTGGGCTGGCCAACAAGGCAACTTCACGATGCACATCATTAAAATAAAATATTTGAATGCCAGCCATTAACACTAAATTCAATTAAATAAGTATTTATTGCGGACCGCCTCTGTGCTAGGTGGTATGTAGGTAGAACTTGGGATGCAAAAAGGACGAGCTGTTAAAAAAAAGTTTGTTGACTATAGGCATTGTTCTAGGTACTGTTGATGTAATGATGAGCAAACAGACACTTTTCAGTAAATAAAAGGGATATTAACCATTTAATCGCATAGATTAAAACATCTAAGCACAGTGAAAGAAATATATAGGGCGCCCTGATAGCATACAGCAGAAAGTCCTGACCTAGTTGAGCAGGTCAGGGGAGCCTTCCACAGTGAAGTGATTTTTCTAAGATGAGAATGATGAGAAGGGGCTCACTAAGGGAAAACAGAGATAGGAGCGAGTGTTCCTGGGAGAGAGAACACCATGAGCAAAGGACCAGAGGCATAGACTAGAAAGTCATTGCAGATGGTGCTCAGAGAGTGAGGCAGAGAACCATCAGACAGACAAGGGAGAAAGGACGCTGGAAACCGGATGTGATTCTGATTGCAGAGGACCTGAAGAGGACAGTAGGGAGATATTCATAGGCCGAAGAACAAAGGGGAACCATTAATACATTTAAAACAGGGGTGTGTGGTGAGTGATAAGGTTAGATTTGTGGTTTGAAAAGATGACTCTGACTGTAATGTGGACAACAGATTAGATGGGGGTGGTGGGGGTGCAGCGAGAGCAGAATGCCAGGAAATGGATTGAGGCAGTTATTAACTGTGGTGCAGGAAGGAGAGAATGGCAGTTTAGACTGGCTGGCACTAGTAAAGATGAAGACAGAAGGATGGATTCGACAAATAACTGGAAGGTACAATTGATAGGTTTTAGTGATAGAATGCTTCTAGCAATTAAAGCAGAGGGATAAAGCTAAAGAATTGGATAAATATTGATATTCCATAGTTAGAAGGTCCACAGGAGAAAAACCCTGCATGGTGAGCAGGTAGTGAAAACAGACCATAATTTCAATTTTGAATATGTTGGCCCTAAAGTGGGACCCAAATGGGAGATATGGAGACAGCAGGAAGATATGTAAGTTAAAACTGCAAAGTGCAAATATGGGGTAAAAATATAAATTAATGAGTCTTTGGTATATAAATGATAATTGAAATTAGAAGCATGGAAAGTACAGAGTAAGAAAAAAAAAAATCTAGAACCCAGCTTGGGAGGAAGTCTAATGAATAGTATTGTCTAAAAGAAATAAGCCCATATCATTATAATTATGTGGATGCAACATACGTTTCTAAGGATTATAGAAAGAAATTAATTCAGATATGGCACAGTGTCATTTGACCAAAGAATGGCAAAGAGTCAGCAAAACTCAGGCCCTCGTTCCTGGGCCCATAGCTAGACCACGTTGTAAAAGATGAGTGGAAACAATACACGTCACCTTTTGGCCTCCTCATAAAAAACATCTCTGGTTTCCCTGACCACCTAGGGATGGGAGAGAAGTCTGAAGCTTGAGAGGAGAATGCAGGCATACTGCATTCATAGGAGGAAACCCAGTTCTCTGAATGATCAGATGAAAGGCAACCCACCAATCAGAAATACAAACTGACGTTGCCTGGATGATAGGTTTCAATTGTTTTAGCCACTGGAATTTGGGGATTTATTTGTATAGTAGTTAATATTGATTACTCTAACTGAGACCCTGTGGCTGACCACTTTGGAAGCTACTCAGAGGGGCAGCATTTATCTCACAGTCCACAATCACCTTTTACCTCTTGCTGATTCATTAGTGGACCATGTTTCAACAATACAGACAGAGTGTTCAAAGTCAAAGGACAATTATTTTGCTATTATACATTTCCATAAATCTGAATGGGACAGAATAATTTAAAGTTTTCCTTTTTCTGGCAAACAGTATCCTTTTTTGAAGTAAATTATCGTTAAATGACACTCTTACCAGAAGAAGAAAACAAAACTCCATTTTATTCCTCTGACTGATGGTTAATTAAAAAGCAAACTCTAATTTTGTCATCAATATTGTGTTATAGTGATTTAAATAGTAATTAAGCAAAATGTATGTCTCTCAAATTGAAAAAGAAAACTCCAGATTTTTAAAATATGTACTCTGTACTTAGAAAGGCATATATGTGTGTGTGTGTGTGTGTGTGTGTGTGTGTGTGTGTGTGTGTGTGTGTTTATATGTAACAACACGCAAGTGCTCATATGACAGTTTGGCAAAGATGCTGGGAAATCTTTAGGAAAAACTCATATAGATATGCTTCATCCTAGCTTCTTTTTGAAGTCTTTGGATGGGAGAAGGAAGGGGCAATAACTGCATAGTGCTGGCTGGAACCTGAAGAGTTCTACAGAAGGAGGACAGACGGGAAGGAAGAAATGTTGAATGCATGAGAGAAAGCATTACTAACACAACTGAGATCTTCTCTGGGTTCTCAACATTTTTCAGGCTTAATTTCAGTATCTGAACAGTAATTTGACTACCTTAATCTGATTTTTATCTCTTTTTTATCTAAGACCAGCTACATAATTTGTGGGGCCCATCTAAGTGTGGGGAATGCATAGATTGCACAGGCATGAAGCTGAGCCTGCCTTCATCTCTCGCCCTCTCTCTCAAAACTGCAAAATAATGGAACTGAAGTCAAGATTTTTCAAGTGTGAAGAATAAAAATATTTTGTTGCAGCTGTTAAGAGTCTTTGTATTCACTGTAGCCGTTATTCAATGTTGTCCCATAAAGACATATAAGATCTTTGGTTTTGTGGCTCTTTTATTGTGTCATATAGATGACAAAAATGTGGCTAGAGAAAAAGATCTCTAAAACAAAACAAAGCAATATCCTGTGCCCTAAACTTAGACTGTACGTAACAGGATGGTGTGCACAGCTGATTGAAATGTGTTCCTACTTGAAAGATGACCAAATATTGGCAAGCTTACAGTGGAACAGAACCCTAGCGAGAACAATGTTATTGGAATTCCTAAGACAAGATCTATTGGTCGATGTGATGGGAGATGACACAAATGTGAGAATACCAGGAAGTGAGGAAAACTGGAGGCCATCGTGGAGGCTGGCTAAAACAGAATGTTTCTTTAGATGCTCATTTTCTGTGATGTCGATGGTGAGGGGTGGCTCATGCATGAGTGAGGACAAGGTGTAGACGGGAAAGCTCTGTACCTTCCACTCAATTTTAATGTGAACCAAAAACTGCTCTAAAAATAAGGTCTATTAAAAAAAAAGTCTTTAAATTATTTGTTTATATATCATCCCATTGCAAAAAGAATTTACACGTTGGATTTTGAATTAATTTAGACAATACCTTTTCTCATTATAAACAAAAAAAAATAACTATAATTTTCTTTCAGTGGAAAAAATGGAATCACAGCATTATAAATACTAAATTACCTAGTGGGTTTAAGTAGGAATTAAAGGAAACCAGCAAAGCAAGCAATTATACTCATCCATGCATGCATTAGGCATTTACTTAGGATTCGCAATATACCAGAGAGATATTTGCTGATGGAATAAAATTGATAAGGACATGGTTATTAAAAGAGCAAGTTTTTATTCATAATATACATATATCAAAGGCACAAATTTTAGTGCTGAACAGTTCTTCATTTGTTATATTTAAAACATTATTCAAGTAACTTTATTTTCATAAGGGATAAATGTACTAATACAGGTAAAGGCACTTTGAGACATATCTATGTTGTCTCAAAGAAGTAGGAAGAGATTATATAATCTGTTCCAAATCACTGTGTCTTCCATTACCTCTTTCTTCAAGCTGTGTTTGGCTTCTACCAGATGATGAACCAAAGAATAAAAACTTCACATGTTTCCACATATACAAAACATCAAAGTCCAATTTCTGGCACTGGCACGAATTGTGTAACATAGAATAAATCACCTAAAGTCTTTAGGTTCTTCGATCCCTCACATCTGTCAAATGAAGAAAATGATCTCCAATTCTCTCACCTTTCCAATCCACCCCCAAAATTACCATCAAAACAAGCTTCAACCATGGGCTCTGAAGTCACCCAGACATGGGTTTAAGATCACACTCTGCCACTTACTTACATTAAACTTTTGGCAAATACCAAAACTTAAATTATCTTATCATTAAAGTAGAGAACCTGGTGGAATCGTTATGAAGATTAAAAGAACTAATGCATACATAGTTCTTAACACAGGGCTTGAAACTGAATAAGCATTCAAAAGATTAGCTAACACAAGTTAGTGTTATACTACAAAATTCTCAACATTTAGTTATCCAGCTGATAACTGAATATTTCCACCAACAGGTAGATCACTATTTCATGAGAAAGTCCTTTCCATTCTAGAACTCAATTATGAAAGTTTTTCTTATAATGAACTTAACTCTGACTCCTTATACCTCTATATTCTACCATTTGTAGCAGTAGTTTTTAATCTGGGGTCCACAAAGAAGTCAGGAGGTTGATAAATTTAAATGGCAAACATTACATCCATATTTTTCCTAACTTCTAATTAAAAAATAACATTTCCTTTCATTATGAATAAAGTCACCAACCCACAGTACTTCGTGTAACTTTGTTACTAATGGAAATCACAGATTTTTTTTTTTATCTCATTAGAGTTGTAAGCATCTTCAAGTACGGTAGGTAGTAGACCTGCTAGATTGTTATTTAATATATTAATAAAGATGCACACATATCACTATACCAAAAATTTGTTTTAATATTTTGATCATTTATTTTAATACATTTTCCTTTTTAATTTTATCATTTGATTTTATATTTAAAAACACTATAGTGAGAAGGTATTCATAGGCTTACTTAGTCTGTCAAAGGGATATAGGTGTTTCTCTCTCTCTCTCTTTCTCTCTCTCTGTCTCTCAGACAGACACACACACACAAGGTTGGTAAACTCTGCACTAGAACAAGCTAGAATAATTCTACTCCCTTCCTTATTGATGAAACCCTTAACCATTGAAATAGCTGATTTTCAGATGCCTTGTCTTTCTCTCTGCCTCTTCTAAACATCTTTAATTGAGCAGGCCTCCAGGCGTGTCAGAAGGAATACTAGTCTACAAGATTATCCATGAAAAAAACTCATTTTATACTCAAAAATGGAGGGTGGGGGAAAGGGGGAAAGTATGAAATACCAGAAACAGGAAGGGGAAAGAGAAAGAGAGTAGGTAGCTGGAGGAAGAAACAAAGTTAAAAATGATTTTTATGGAACAGAGCAATTCTGTGTCAACGGCATAAGTGAAGGAGCGATTGGAGAAGGAAATAGTCAAGATAGCGATGGGAGAGGTGATAACAAGAGGATCAAAGTCCTAGAAGGGTCAGGAGATGAAGAGAGAATGTAAATAGGTTGAGGTGAATGCAAATCATTTCAGGACACTGGGGTAGAACATTTCTCTCTCCAGTCCTCCTATGTCATCCCATCTTGGACAGCTACAAGGCATATTGGCACATTAAAGACTCTAAGAAGTGCTTCTCAAAAGACCTCTGTTGAATTGGCTGAACAACTCATCCTTTCCCAGCTTCTTTGACCACAGACCTTCCCTCCTCATAATATTCATTAACATTCTAAGAACTACTGTTCCGCAGATTACACTCTGGGACTGTTCTCATTTGTCAATTAGCAGGACACTTCACCAGTGGTCTGACAATTGTTAGAGCACAATGAACTGCTAACTTTCTCATCTGGGCAACAATATTTCAATTAATGCTGATGTTCTTTCTCTCCCAGAGATAATTAGATTTGGAAGAATTTAGACATTTATCACTCTGTTGGCTGATATAGTACTAACTGCTCTTGTTCAATGAGAACTGTCCACACAATGAAATCTTTCTCATCCTAAACTTGAGCTGTTGCTTTTTCTTAAATTAAGCCTAAATCACGACTTCATTTACTTCCTATTAGATTTTGCTTTGTTACTTCTGGCCCATCGAGTTACTTTGCTGTCAAAATCAAGAGTTGTCACCTATTCCTTTCAACTTTTGAAGGGTATTGATCTTTGTCTTAGACCAACCCCTCTTTAAAATGTCAAGCAGGTCACAACCAAGGGAAGAACACACTGTGACTCAGCAGGACCTAGCCGATGCTTTGGAGTTATGTTTGTTCAATCCATCTCATATCTATTACATATAAGTTCATTGAACTAGTCTAAACATTCCCACCTCATCTATTTTGATGATAGCCATGTAATCCCATATCTATCGTTTCCATGATTTTTCTTTTTCTCCTTTTTTGGAAGCTGGGCATGTCTGCAGTTATTTTAAAGAACGATTTCCTCCTTACAACACTCAGGCAAACACAGACACACATATAATTTTAAATAATTGCTTATATTGTTCTTTGAACTAAATACTTTCTCATTGAACTTAAGTGTGTGTGTGTGTGTGTGTGTGTGTGTGTGTCCTCAAAGATGTATTTCTTAAGTGCCTACATTGTGAGCAAAACTTGACCAAACAATGCTATGCGCTCTCTGTGGCCAAAATTAAAAGCCACAGTAATTAAAATTAGTATAAATGGTAAGAAAAATGTACTAGGATGTAAGTGCTATAAGTAGCTGCTTTCAATTATTAGTCGTCATTGTAATGTTGGCATCTACATTCATAGTGTTGTTTGTAATGGATCAAAGAAAACTGTGTTCAAGATAGTGAAATCGTGCCATTAAGGACTTTTATTGTTGAAAGCAGCATTATATTTCAACTCAGTAACTCCAGTTTTTTGGAAATTAGCAATCTCTCAATCCTAGTACAACTCTGCTCAGTCAAATATTTGCAGTGAGATCTTGAAAGCTCAGATAGTTCTAAGATCAATATATTTATCCCTGAAGGTGGAAGTTTAAAACTCTAACATGATGCAGTTGCTGTTATATACTGCTGCAGTTTCTTCAAGATGTGTAGCTCCTTGAGTAGGAAATACAGTTCATCATCAAGCCAAAGGGTTTCCTAAATAGACCAATTCATTCAAAGTAATTGAAGCTTAGATTTATTACATGAAGGACTAGTCACAAAATGGCAAGGCTACAGTCATTGGGTTTTTGTCGAGATATATGAAAGAAATAACAAACCAATGATTAAGTGCAATTTATAACTCATTTTAATGTACACGCTCCAAGTTCTTAATAGGAGGTATTGTACCTTAATCATACATAGCAATTTCAGTAAGAATATCTTAAATAGCAAAACTATTCTCAAGGGCTATAATGCCGTCAGGTAAGTCTAAACCTATACAATGACCAATGCCATTGACATCTATAAAGTTTCAGTGCCAGACTTACTGCTACAAATGATATGCAATGTCACAGAATCCAAAAGCCCATGAGAGAATAAATCAATATAATAGCTGTGCATGCAAGCATGTGGGCAGTGAAAAGAGGAAGAAGGGGAAAATAGACTATTCATTGGAAACCTATAAGTATTCAGGTTCACTTAGGTCAGCTTTTCTCAAACAGCAAGATGTTGAGGTGTTCTAAGGAAAAAAATTTCCAGCAATATTATTTATTCTGAAAGATATTTAATGTATTTAAGTACATTTATATACTTATTGTTATCATGCAAGAATCTGCATTGAAGAAATGGAGAAAAACTGCATGAATCATGTATAAGGTAGAATCTAAATGTCTGTTTCAGTAGTATTTACCCACTAATTGTACTGATACATATTGCCTCTTAATAACAATTGGTCTATACTATGTAATCTGTCTTA
Source organism: Rhinolophus sinicus (assembly GCF_057876585.1). Lineage (NCBI taxonomy): Eukaryota > Metazoa > Chordata > Mammalia > Chiroptera > Rhinolophidae > Rhinolophus > Rhinolophus sinicus. The sequence goes on from NC_142503.1 coordinate 38,223,037, forward strand.
TTTCAACTATTTTTGTCTTTTTAAAATTTTCCCAATGCAATGAATATGATTAATCTATTTAATTTGTATTATTGTTTTGGTTCTATAATTGATTTAGAATATGAATCAGTTTTTATCATTTCTTGCAGCAATTAAATTGCCATAGACCTTTTTTTGTTTTTTAAGTGCATATTATAGCCTGTGAACTTTTTCTGGCATTCCAATACACAGTCATTTCTTCCATAATCAAATAAGTTTGGAAAATATGTTTTCTGAACCAATTTTTCAGTAATTTCTATCATTACATGGTACATTCCAAAATGAGGACAGAATCATTGGATCATAATATTTTCATGCTGGAAGGGATTTGGGTATGGCCTCCTCACTTTAACTTAAAGACCCTAAAAGGCTAGGTAACTGGGCTCAATTTATTCAGTAAGTTGGAGTACGGATGCCTTCTCATTTCCAATTCAGTGCACTTGTTTCTGGTTCTTCACTCCCTGATGTCAGAGACAGAAAAAAGAAAGAACAGGGAGAAAAGGAAAAAGAGAGAGAGGGAGAGAGGGAGAGAGGGAGGGAAGGAGGGAGAGAGGGAAAAGGAAGGAAGGATGTGGCCACCAAGAACAGAGGACTTAGCCTAGCAGTAGTACTGCAGAACTGAAAGATTAAGTAAAATGTGCTTGCTATGCAAACAAAGTATTTAAAATAACATGAAACTCCATAAATAATCAGTTTTATAGAAGAGACATTAAGGACTATGAAATATACCCTAGAGGTCAACTGTAGATCCTAGTGAAGAATGTGACCATGAGGACTCAGCAGAGATTAGTGACACAGCTTGAGCAAAAGCAAATTAAACTTGAATTTCAAAAATGGTTTAAAAATTTAGTTAACTCAGGAGATTGTTTGGCTATAAGAAACAGAACCCATTCATGCTAGCTTAAACTGAAAGGAAGAATTTACTAAAAGATTATAGTATCATTTTATAGAACTCAAGGCTAGGGAGTCCATGAGCCTCCTGTGGGATTAGAAGCCAGCCACAAAGCTTCCAAGAATCAAGGCAGCCATACTCATCTCTTTTGCACTGGAGTTCTCATTTACGTGTCCCTGGACACATCAGTTTCATTCTCTTCCTTCTGTGAATATTGGCTCTCCCCATATTTCAAGCCCCAGTAAAAGGAGAGTATAATCAATGGGTCCCAAATGCAAATTCCTCGGAGCCTGTTTGTCCATTTGGGTGATAGGTGGGGGCAAGAATGTAGGGGTGAGACCTCCTCTCACCTCAATAGCAACTATGGAAATAGACCCGCCGGAACAACATCATTGAGAGTCTCTAAAGAGCACTACCAGTGCAGAAAATAACCACTGGCAAAGGAAGCATTTAGCTTTTTTAGTGTTGAACTTCCCTTGGGAAGAGGGTAACTACTGGCCACACGAAAAGTAAGAATGCACAGAAAATAAACTGAGGAAGACAGTAGGTACTAGGAGGAATCCAAACCAGCCTCTTAGAGTATCCTTAACCTGTTCCAGTCCTTAGGAAGGAAGAAGGGAAAGAGAAAAAAGAAAAAAGGGACTACTTTTTTAAAAAATGATATGTCTACTGAATATTAGGTTCTTCACATATGTGATCTTAGTTCCTTTGCGCAAGCCATCGTTTAGGCAGGTATTGGTCCCATTTTACAAATAAGTTAACAGAGACTCAGGAGGATTCAGGGACTTTTGAGAAATATTTTTAAAATGGTCCAGATAAAGTGTTGTAATGGGATCACAGTAGGAAAATATTACTTTTAGCTGCGAAGTTCAAGGTTTTAAGAAGGAGATGAAATTTGAGCATTGCCAGGAATACCAGCATGAGCGAGAGTCCTGATAGCAGAAAAAACAGCCATATCTGAGGACTCCTGTGCAGCTAGATCAGTTCTACAGAACTATGCATAAAGGGAAATAGACTTAGAAAATGGGTGTGGGGCCACAGAGCCTGAATTCCTGGCTAATGAGTTGTGATATTTCTGTGGGCAGTAGAGAACCACTGAAGGTGAGTGTAGACATCACGCCCTCAGAACTTTGGGCTACAGGTTATGTCTAACAAAATTTGGGGTAGAAGCATCTGACAATTACCAAGGCAAAAGATAATAAAGGTCTAATTTAGAACACTGGCCATGAAAATGGAGAAATGGTGAAGGTGTAAAAGGAAATTGCACTAGTAGATTCAGCAGATCTTGCATTTGATTGGATGGGCAAGAGAGGAAATGGTCAAAGGTGCCATGGGTTTTGGAAATAAGGGGCTCACAGTAGCTGGGAGGGAACAGCTGTCTGGGCTTTCTGTTTAAGGGGAGGCTGATTTTGAAGCTGTTTCTATACTAACAAAAATGAAGCATATTGTCTTCATAAACCTTTGTAAAATCTGCTGCATTTTCTGTCATGTTTGCAAATAATGCCACAGTATCCAGACAGTTTATATGCAACATGCTTCACATTATTAACAGAGAGACATCACTAAGATAATATTCTATAATGAATTTATATAAAGATCATTCCTCAAAGACTATTTTTAAAAAGGAAATACATGTGTTAAGAACTGTGAATAATTTGATACACATTAGATGTACATATATTTTCACCCACTACCAGTTGGGTTTATTATTCACCCTCAAGACAATGAGAACAATGATTGTCAACTCCAGATATACATTAAGATCACTGCAGAGCTTTAAAGAATGCTGATGCCTGAGTCCTAACCCCAGGGCTTTGGTGTAATTGCCCTGGAAGCAGCCTGGGAATTGTGATTTTTTTAGAAGCTCTCAAGGTGATTCTAATGTCAAGCCAGGATTGAGAGCAACTGACTAATAAGAAAAGAAAAAGTTTGCTTATATTAGAGATAATTAAGAAGTTTGTCATGCCATCAAAAAATGCTATCAGCTACATTTACATACTTTGTACACACATGATCCTAAACCAGTCTTATCCTAACATTAAATATGAAAAAAGTAACAGTAAGAAGGAGGGTTTGTTCTCCTTCCATCACCATATATTTAACCTCATTTTTACTCTGGGTGGTAAACACACAATGCAATTTATAGGTGATATAGTATGGAACTGTACACTTGAAAGCTATATAATTTTACTAACAAATATCACCCTGATACATTTAATAAACATTTTTGCAAAGGAGGGTTTGGTGGCCTGAGTGGTCAGGAATTGGGAGAACACATGAATAATTAAGAAAGATGGGAAGTATTCTGACTTCTGAAGCATATTGCTTATTCTTCTGACTCAGTAGCAGCCCCTAGACTATTGCAGCAGACTGGCTGATCCGAGAAGTAGACTCCAAGTTCCGCCACTCACCATCCCTATGGCAGCTGCCCTCTCCCGGTTGCAAAGGCAAGACAAGATTTTTGTACACATTGCCATTAAATACAACTGGGAAGGAAGAGACAGCTGTTGGCCCTGCTTCTTCAGATTTGGAGAAACGCTGAAAGTTCTGCTTATTTTCAAATCTCCTCTCTCTCCTCTCACACACTAATGAAAGCGCCAATTCACTCCATAGCTTAAGGCATTGCCAACAGAAATCCCATATTCAGTAAAGCCTTTCCTTCCATTGCTCACCACTGCTGAACAGAAAAGTGCTACCCTTGCTGTAACAGACATGGCTGTGACAGAGTAGGACAAGGGATGCAGTGACAGGCATGGGACATTTCTAGGGAGCACTACCATGAGATGACCTCTGGCTATTTGGAGCTGCTCGCCACTATTGCATTAACAAGCTTTTCTGTCTGGCTTGATTCTGGCCATCGTTCATTTCAGTACTTCTCCAGGAAGGGCCGTCCTTCCTAGTGTTCACAATTGAAATTCTATCCTTTCCTCAAATCCCAGTTCAATTACTCACTTACCCATTTCACCACACTAACCAAAATCAGTCCTCCTTTCCCCTCTTTGGAACTGGATATCTTTGCACTGGTCATTCTTCTTTTCTAAACCTCAGCACCTCAACAGTCAGAATTTTGCCTTTGTCCAAACGCACACACTGCGCAGGACCAAACTGCATACTTTAAGTCTAACAGGCACTCATTAAATCTGGTCAATAAATTAACTGCATCAATTTAAATATCATCGCAGACTTCCTGCACAACTGGAATTCTCCCAATCTTGAAATAGCTATGAGGTTGGTGCAAAAGTAACTGCAGTTTAAAAGGTTAATAATTGCAAAAAACCGCAATTACTTTTGCACCAACCTAATAATAAATTTGGCAATGAAAGTGGTGAAAGGTTCATCTGGAATAGACATCTATAAAAGCATTTAATTATTCCGCATAAATAATGGACTCATTCGTCTCTGGAAGCAAATATGAATATTCTCTACGAGCTTTGCTTTATGGGATTCCAGTTGTTCTATCATGACTCTTTCATAGTAGCATATGTGCTTTTCGAAACCATTATTTACATAAGCTTGGAGTATGCAAGTCCCAATAGTCACTTGTTATAATTATACCACTGAAATCACTATAATTCTTGGTTTAAAAAAGCTAATATATTTTCTGTCAGGGTGACAAGAGGGTCATCACTTATCTCTGAGCCCTGCATGTAGCACAGTCAAGAATGACTTCTCCATCTCCACGGACTGGTAAGCTGTATGTTTATTTATGAGACCTTGATACAAACTACTGTTAGTTCCTGATTGCTAGACAAGCTATGGGGAAGAAACTTTAATTACCAAGGTCCTCATCAGTTCTAATTTACTGAAGGGTCATTTCTACATTGCTTCCACTGAAATCCATGGAGTTTGGGCTTAATTACAATTGCTTTGCTTTTACTTCAAGAACCTTGCTTAACCCAAATTAACTTTGCTCTATGTGAAAGTTTCACAAATTGGCAGAGGTACTTGGAGAGTTTTAGTTTCCACACATCCTTTAAACCTTTCCTATCTCCCCAAGTCCCTAGCACAGAGCCTTTATAGCAGCACACGGGATAGTTGGTGAAAAAAACAAGTAAATGAGTCAATGGGGTTTACATGATGCCAGCAGAAGTAATTGAGGTCAGAATTTGAAATACTTTGTCATTTGGCTCAGAAAAATGGTAACATCATGGAATTTTTGGTTGAAAATCTCATTTGAAACCAGTCTAAACATCTTGTAAATAAGATGTTCACTTGCTTTTATTATTAGGTATCCTTTGCTACATGTATCCTATCTTTCAACTAGGTTATAAATTTTGGAGGATTTATGTTTGTTACTCAGCACAGAACTTTGCCGCTAGCAGTAGATGTTCTATGAATGTGTGTGATTGATGGATTGACTGCTACATCATGCAGAATTTGTCTCTTGGACTCATATCCAGCCCCACCACCAATCCCCCAGGCACAGTCTGCTGGATGTGATTGTAGTGTCCAAAATCAGACAGAGCCATTCACACAAACATAATGCCAAGACCAGCCCTTTGGGAAAATTGCAGAGTGGCAAAGAATGTCCTCATTTACTGTTTTGTCATCATTTTCCCCCTTCTCCACCAAGTACTCACTGATTCTCTTCTCACTTCAGAAAAGAACTTATTCACTCATTCATACAAAGGTACGTTACAAACTTAATATTACCCCTCACATGTCTTTTATATTTTTAAAGGGCCCACAAAGGAAACATAATGGTCAACTCAAAGAAAGAGGGTGACGTAACGTGATAAGTGCAGAGGTTGATTTTACTTGTGATGATGACAACTATGAGATTAGGCTGACTCTAGAAGGCCATCACTCCTTCTCTGTCTCTAGTTCTCTCTCAGCCTTAAGCGCCAACCAAAGAATAACCACAGTTCTTCTATGTTCAGACGCTCTGCAGTCTGCCCCGAGACCTACCTCCTAGAAGAGGGGCGTGAAGTTCAGCACCTTTATTTGCAAAGAAGATCACTTCACGTAGCTCCAACATCCAGTCCTCGATAGCCAGCACACACTCACTTGCTGAATATTAGCTACCTACATTTTGTATCTCATGTCATATAGATATCAAAAAAAAAAAAATTAAAAAAAAAATATATATATATCTTTAAAAAAGCTAAACCAAAAAACTTACTTTATTATGTATTACATTCTGAAATGTTTTATTCTATTTCATTTTAAAATACACTTGAATCAACTGATTGGTTGCACATTTCCCAATGGGTCCCTACGTGATTTTAAAAAACCACGGAAAATACCTTTGCAGCCCAATAACTGGATCATTTGAGTTCCTAATAAAGAAGGAACCACAATTGTAACAAGAAAAGATAGCAACTGTTTCCGTTTGGAGAATCCATCCATTTTTATTAAGCTACTTTCACTGAAAGCAACAGTGTTTATTTTATTATTGCTTTGCTATGACCAATAATCACAGAATTAAGCTGTTTTTCTTCCTCTTTCCACATTCAAGCTGAAAGTTCTCTCACAGATTGCTACCAAAACAAGCACCATTCAAGTGTAACACCATTTAAGCAAGCCCCACTCCAGCAAACTAACAGCTGTGAAATCTATTAGAGGACCATGAGAGCCCCTACAGCTTAAAAAAAAAAAAGATTGCAATCCCATATTCACTGGCAAAGCATAACTTCTCTGTTGAATTGATTAGGGTTGGAGGAGCTATAAGAAAAATTTCCTCAGGATACATTTGAAAGCTGGGGTCTTTTAAAAGGAAACAAAGAAATCACTTAAAAAAAAAACCTGTTTGCTTTATCGTAAGGTTGCTTCTTGCTGTGTGGTTCACACGGGTTACCAAGTGCTAGCATTGAATGGGCCACACTGTACTACTCCCAACAAGAGGAAAGGAGTAGTGACTTTCACATTCCTACTTCCAACTCAAATTTACCGGATTGACAGAGAAGGATGACATTTTATCCTGATTAATCAAGATAAGGTGCATTAGGTATCTCTTGTTGTGTAACAAATTATCCCAAAATATAGCAGCTTAAAACAACAAACATCTCACACAGTTGCTCAGGATCATGAACGCAGGTCCCATTAGCTGCATGGCTGTGGCTCAGGGTCTCTCAAGAGTCATCTCAAGGTCAACTGGGGGTTGAGAATCCTTCTATATTCACTAACATGGTTACTGGAAAGCCTCTGTTCCATGCTGGCTATTGGCCAGAGGCCTCCGTATCTTACCACATGGACTTCTTCACAGGCTGTCTGAGTGTCCTCAGGAGTTAGCAGCTGGCTTCCCCCTTGAATGAATGACTAGAGAGAGAGAGCATACCCAAGCCCAAAGCCACAGTCTTTTATAACCTATTCTCAGAAGTGTCATATCATTGCTTCTGCTGTATTCTACTGATCACAGACATCAATCCTGGTACAATGTGAAAGGGGATTACTGCAGGCCATTTTAGAGGCCAGCTATCACAGAATGTTTCTTTAGATGCCCATTTTCTATGATGTACCCAAATAATCGGATGTTAAATGGCTACTTTATTGCCTCCCACAACCAAACAACAGGTCCCTTTAAGCCTCTAACGGAAACCATGGATGCTCCTCAGGAGAACATACAAATTAACCATTACAATTTTGCAGACCATTTCTCAGTGTCCAAGGATTCACAGAAAACTTTCCAAAGACCTCAGGTTCAGAAACACTGCCCTCAACAGTTACCTACTTCCTGCAATCAAGGACATGTCTGTTGTTGGGAACTTATAGTGGGATATACATCTAAGTAATTGACTGATAGATCTATATAACCAAACCCTAGTGCACATTTTCATTTAACCAGACATTCAAAGGGCTTTGATAGAACATGGCCACCTTCTGAGCGAGTCATGAAGATACTCCTAGATGGGAAACCCAAACCCTCACTTAACTGCAGTCTTTGAGATAAAGAAGTCTTAAACGTACTGATTCTTCCAGGGTAAGGTAGAGATGGAGAAAATTGCTAGGGACGAAAATGGAGAGTTTCACCATGAGTGCTTCATGATATCCGAGAGCTGAGGTCAATAAAGCTGAGCCTAATTTGACTTTTGTTGTAAGCTCCTGTTTCCCTTCTTTCCTTTTCCAGGAATATATTTTGAAATCCAGACCCTGAACTAGAGCCACTCACCTTCAGCCTAACAGCTACTTTTATTGAATTATCATCTTCCTTTCCACTACATGTACTAGGTTGGTGCAAAAGTCATTGTGGTTTAAAAGGTTAAAAATAATTGCAAAACCACAATTACTTTTGCGCCAACCTAAAAATTATTAAGCATATTTCTCATATATTACTTTCCTCGTCCAGTCAAGAACATCCATTAGATTCTACTTTCTGGTATCATTAATAGAAGACATTAGACACAGGGTGAAAGCTTACGACAGTCCAGAATCATGTTGCTGTCCTTCCTGTGCATTCCCATGGCACCCTATGTATATCCTAGCGTAACACATAAAAGAGGATAAATAGATGTGGTACTGTCCCATTTTAATCGCTCTGTTATTTGTCTTCACTCCCACCACTACCTGTGAGCTCTGTCAAGGTAGGACTGCTTCTATCTTGTTCACCATTCTATTGCCAACACCCAGCCCAATATTTGGCACCCAGGAAGCACACCAGATATATTGAATAAACTAAATGATGTATTAAATCAATAACCCTTATTCCATAGTCCTATATGTAAGATAAATACTACCATGAATCTTCCAGGGATGGAACAAAATAGAGAGTGATCTGGACTGAGTTGGAAAGCCTAGCTTTGATACTTCTTAGCTCTGTGAACTGATCTCAGTCTGAATCTCAGTTTCTTGTTCTGCAAAATGGCATAATACATGACATGCACTTTATAGGATTTTGTCCAATGGGACAACTAATGTCGAAAATATTTTGTAAACCATAAATACTAAAGTTTGTCATGTATTATTATTGCTTTATGACCAAATGGCACAAATAGTTGGCAGAGATGCTATCTACGTAACAAGAAAAATTGGTGAAAGTTTTTAAAACATGTCTCTCAGAGAGAAATCTATACTCACTGGTCTGAGAGTGTCAGAAGTACTGCCACAAGATAACTAAGCAGCCATTTGTATTTTGAAGGCTAAATTCTGTGCTCTCTGTCATTATAAAACCAGCTATTAATCTTGACAAGTACAGAGGGTACTTTGCAGAGAATAGACATGACAAGGTCTCTGACTACTAGATTTGCCTCTAAACAAAGGTAGAAGGCTTGGCCTCAATAATAAAGCTCACAAAACTGCTCCAGAGAATGGCCATGCATGCTTACCTTTTTCAGTTATAACCCCGAGAATTGGGAAATCTGTGGATATACAGATTAGTTTATTATCTCTATATATGTAGTTTATCATGAGTTTATTATCTCTATATATGTATGTAAAATTGTGGTTGTATTCATATGCCATAGAATATTCGCATAAATGGGAACTTGGAATAGCTCACTTAGACATATAGCTTTATGGGATGGAGAAGAACTGACAAATAAAGACTTATGCTTCTAACCTGAAAACAATTTTCAAAAACCCACTTAATCTTTTACAATGTAAATTATCAACAATTCACAATCTAGATTATGTGGTAAGTAACCCTTGTTATTTGTCAACTGTATTGCATTTATTCCCTTTAACAAAATACAAATTCCCATTCCAATGTGACTGAGGAGGCTCAGCAAATAATTAAACTCATAGAGAAGAAAACAAAATACTTCAAAACTCTCTTCAAAGCAAAATATTTCCCTTTGTTCCTGTGTTATGTTAAAAACAAAATTTTTAAAAATCCTCTATATTCTCTATTTTGAAACATCATAAATGTTTCAGGCAGAGGATTTAAGACTTATTATTTTCCATGGCATCATAAGATCACATCGGGAGACATTCTTGGACTATGTTTATATGATCACATGGTAAAATTCATATTAGAATTTGATGAATTAATTGAAAATATGATAACTTTTTTAACTTTTAGTAAAGAATAACACATATGCCAAAAAATTCACAAACCATAAGTGTATATATAGCTCAATAAACTATTACAAAGAATACACCATGTAACCAAGACCCAATCAAAATACAGAATATTATCAGGACCCCAAACGTTCTCATGGGCCCTCTTCTGCCCACTAGCTATACCCTTGACTAGGGGTCACCACTACCCTGATTTCTAGCCCCAAAACAACAGTTCTGCCTAGCTTTGTACTTTATGTAAATGGAATCAGACTGTATGCATTCTTTTGTACATGGCAACTTTATGTCTGAGAATTTCATCAATATTTTTGATGTAATTATAATTCATTCCTTCTTATGGCTGATTAGTATTACATTGTGTGAATACATTACAATTTAATCATTGGTTCTTTTTTTGATGGGCAACTGGGTAGTTTCCAGCTTTTGTCTATTACAAATAGTGCTGCTATGAGCATTTTGTGTGGTCTTTTGATGAACATCTGCGTGCGATTCTGTTTGAAAAGTACTTAGGAATAGAATTGCTGGTCCATAGGCTATAAACATGTTAAGCTTTACTAAATGCTGCCAAACAGTTTTACAAAGCGAATGTACCAGTACGCACTCTCACAGACAGTGATTGAGGGTTCTGGCTGCTCTGCATTCTTGCCAACTAGGTATTATCTGCCTTTTTATTTTTAGTGATTCTTGAGGGTGTGTATCTTCTTTGGGGAAGTACCTCTTCAAGTCTTTTTGCTCATTTTCCTATTGGGATGCCTGTGTCACTCTCATTGATTTATACAAGTCCTTTACATATTCAGGATTCAAGTCTCGTGGGTTTTGTATTCTTAAATCATTAACACAAGGTGATATGGCCTGATTACATGCATGGATTAAAAACAGAAAATGAAGTGTTTGAAGTTCACTTGATACATATTTATCAAGCATCTACTACATGCCAGACACTATGCTAGGCTGCGTGGAAACAATTTCTAAGATTTAGACCTTTGCCTCAGAAAATTATTGGATAGCAAATTATAGCTGCGGAAGTTCAGGTAGCATGTATTTTCTTGTCTCTTTCCTCTACCATCTCAACACCCATGCTCAAACAATTTCAGAGGCCTACAGGTTTGAAAACCAGCCCAAGACTTAGGATATGTTCTTGAATCAAATCCAATAGCTTGAAAAGCTTTAAATTAAATGAATCAAATTATAGGGGAGCCTTCTTATTAAATGCTGTGCTTTGGCCTGCTGCCTGAGTGTGCTGACTGACTTTCACAATCTCTGGTTAATGACACAGATCATGACAGAATAAGGAACTTGCGTGGTCAAGTTGGTCAGTGTAGGTACCAGAGAATTTGGAGGCAGAGCCAGTAATGGAAATGTGCCTAACAATCCAAGAATCAAAGGGACAATTTTCCAAGCTGATAGAGTAAGAAGCCAGAAAGAACTCACTGTCTGGAACCTGGACAGCCAGGACAAGAACCGTAGGAACTGTTGCTATCACCACTTCATGGCTGGTCCCGCTGTCTTCTAAGACCATGTAGCTCAGGCCTCTCATCCTGGTCTCTCTGTCACATTTAAATATCCTTTACTAGTCTCTCCCCAAGCTTACTCAGTGATCATTTCACTAATCCAAAATAAGGAGAATATATGTAGTTATTAAATCAAGTAACTCAACTCTTTTCATTGACCAGAATCCCAAACTGAAAACATCTTTGACAGGTGAAAGAATATGCTAGTATTCCTTGGAATTTGGGTCTTCTTACCCATATGGCAAGCACTCCCCAGAAGTCCCAGTGATATGCTAAAATTTAATTTTACTTAGAAATTCTGAAGTTACATGTACATCTTAGATAATAAAAGTAACACTAGATTATTATCACTTCTTCAGGGAACACCGTAAGTCCATAGTATAAAACATAATCAGTTCTATATTATCACCTGTCTAATATAAAGTTATTTAAAAACATTTTTAAATTACTTTTGCGGATTATAAAATTTTCATTCCAGAAAACTTGGAAAATAAAAGTGTGGAGAAATATAATACAAAATTACATATAATCCTACCTGCCCTGGTCTCTGTTAATATTTTGGCATAATTTCTACCCATTATTTCTATGTATATTCAAATTTGTATGCTGCTTCTAAAATTAATTTAAATTCATATCATCAGCTTTTCCATATTTAAAAACCCTTAGTAAACTTAACTTCTAATGTTTATATAATATACCAAGACAGTGATGTACCATAATTCATTTAACTATACCCCCTACCTTCAGGCATTTAGGATTTTTTAACTTGTTTCACTAAATAGAGTTGAAGTAAAGATTTTTTGTAACAAAAGCTGCTTTTTAATCGTGGATTTCTTTCCTGAAAATATTCCTAGAATTAAAATGTGGTAGAGAAATATTTTTAAAGACACACATATTTCCAAAGTACTTTCCAGCAAGATGTTTTTCAATTTAGTATGAATGTCTGTTGTATTTCATGAATGTCTGTTTTATATCACCCTCATGAATATTGAATATACATCTTTTTGCATATGTTTCATACATTGATAAAAGAAAATGCTAATTGTTTTTACTTGTTTTTCCTTTCACTGGTTTGCAGAATATTTTTCAATGATTCATAAGTCACACAAATTTCCTTATTTCCTTATTCCTTATACTCTTATTTCACTTATTTATTGAAATGTTTATTAAGCATCTACTAAGTGCCAAGCAGTGTTCTAGGCTCTAGAGAAACATCAGTGAACAAAGCAAAGACATTCTTTGCCTTTATAAGTTAGTGGGAGAAATAGTTCATAAACAAACTACTGTGAAATGTGTCAGGTAGTAATAAGTACTACAAGAAAAAAAAATGTAAAAGGTGAAGAATTAGAGAATAAAGGGAGTGCCATTTCATACAACTGGCAAAGAAAGACTTCTCTTTAATAATAAAATTTAAGAAAAAATATTTGTGAGTTTTTTTGTTTATTTCCTCCATTGGTTCATTTATAGGAGTCTTCGCCCTTAAATTGTCATTCAAAAAAAAAAAAAAAATAGTCATCATCTACAGTACTTGACACTACAAAAACAACACAATGGCTTAATTTTTCTAGGTTTTCTTTTCTTTCATTTCAGAAAGCATGACAAACTTAACTACTGACCATCCAAACTCACATCACTGCTACCAATATACTGGCTTTTTTTCTGTCAATAATAATGTGATATATTATTATATGTATACCCAGATAATGTTTACCAAGTATATGTTTACCCAGGTAGTTTTAGCCAAGTTGACTTTACCATTTACACAACAAATCTGTGAAGAACTAAGTGGTCTTAATTATTAATCTCGACCACTAAATTCAGTTGTTCTCTGAATATACATATGAAAACCAGATGGTTTGGGAATCAACACTATGAAGAAAAAAAATGGTGCTAATAATACCAAACTCATAAGGTTAGTGTGAGATTTATATGAATTAATTGCATGCTTAGCTGGGTGCCTAGCATGTAAGTATGCAATAAATATTCCAATATTTCCATTACTATCTTAATTAGCACCATATACTACCCAACCAGGCATATCAGCCCAAACTTGATCCTGATCTTTCCCTTGCATAGGCTTCTTGGAAATAGAGGAACAAGTTTTCAGGAGAACTTGATTGTGATTTTGGCGACCACTTAAAATTATAACCGTGTAAAATCTAGTCTGCTGCCAAGTTCTGTGTGTGGGTGTGTGCGTGCGCGCATGCAAATGAGCATCATTTGAAATGCTATAGATTTTTATCAAATTTACTCATTCCTCTATTTTTGTAGTCCGCTGAAAAGCTCATGCAAATTTGCTGAGAATCTGAAACTGATTAAAGATACATCTCTGTGAGTCGTAGGGACTTTCAACTATTTCACATAAAAGTACTAACAAAAACTATATTAGAAAAAGTGAGAAAACATTTTAGCTGGATCCTTCATTTATTCAAGTATTTATTGGGTTGATTTCCTCATGAATCCTTCTTTTCTAAGCACATTTCAAATCTCATTGCTTCATCTCATGAGAAGTTTCTTTGATCCGAAACGTAAATTTCCAAATCTACTATTTCCTCACTGTCTTCAATATTATGGCCCCATGGAATTTTATTTTTAATGAAACGCAACACGTGTAACCAGGACTACTTCTCTCACCTAGCCGCCAGTATTCTTGTCTTCTTCTCCACATCTCTTACTCTGTGCCCTAATTGGAGACATTGGCAAATAGAAAGAATTTCTGTTCTTTAAAAGGTTGATCTGAAGTTTCCCTAAGTCATTTTTTAAGTTCTATAAAAACATCTTAAATCTATGAGCGGGTCAATAAAAACATTTCAAAGCAGAGCCCACGTAACATAGCAATCAAAATTCACCGTGATGTACTTGGCACAAAAGATTTTCTTAATGAATTATCCATTAAGTTGTCAGGTAAATTAATTGGCATGGGCTTTTCAAAAAGACAGTGAAAAGAGAGGAAAAGAAGTACACTGGATGCTAAAGAAAATCAATAGGCATAGAAAAGAGGGCTGCAATAACTGTCATGGCTCCTTTCCACTTTCTGGACTCTCATAAACGTGTTATTCTGTTCTCCCAACCTTACACATTTTACTTACTTGTCTGGAAAGTATAGATGTAAGTTGACTTTATAGTCCATTTTGGCTTTTGAATCCTAAATGGCTTTTACATTAATACAATATTAGATTACTTCATCATCCATGTGCCTTCTTCCTCACTGCACAGAATTAAAAAAGAAACTAAGAGTTTGGCCACTGTAAGAGTCTGGACCCTATAAAAAGAGGGTATCTTTTACCACTTAATTTCAGACAGAAAAACGTTGAGGGTAAAATCACTTCACTTGAAAATGTTATTTCCCACTCTTCAACTGCCCCACCTAATGGCAAGAGGCGTGAATAGCAGCCATTTTCTTGAGTTAAAACCCAACAAAAAATTTTGACTGTGTGAACTTTCAGCCTTACGATTGAAACATAGATTTTTCTCTTCTCCCTTTCACACTCCTATACTCCACTCCACATCAACTGCTAGCAGATAGCCAGGACAAAGCAATCACAAGTAAGGCAGAGAGCTCACAGCCTAACTTTAGCTAATGAAAAAAACATAGGTTAGAATTCAGCGCTGCCACTTCAAGTGGCATGAATTTAGGTTCTGTTAAATCTATCTTCTTTATAATTTATTTCTAATGGCAATCTTCCTCATTAGAGGTGAAGGGCTATAGTGCGGTTTATGTGAGAGAACAGATGAGAGTGCTTAGCACATTCTCATTCTATTTAGCATTAGAGAGAACCACAGAAATCATCCACTATCCACTACCCTCATTTCACAGAGGAAGAAACTGAGGCTCAATGAGGTTAAGTGATTTTCTAGAAATCACATGCAGTGGCAGAACCCATCTCCTCAAGAAAGAAGCTTATTCTCCAGCCTGCTGTATCCATCACCACTGGGCAGAAGCACCCATCACAGTTTTCTAATAAATAAGTCATGCTAGTCTTCTATTCTTAAGGGAAAAAAAATGTATTATGCCCTGGAGAAGGTTAGAGAGAAAAAAGTGAGGGGGAGCATACTTTTCAGTTAGAACCTGGAGTTAATACAAAAGAAATTATACTATATATCCAAGAAAATACAGCACAGTATTGCAAAAGGAACTTCAGCAAAATCGATTTCCCCAGCATGCCACATATATGGTGGATTAACATTCTGTGTAAAATTGATAATGCTTTCCGGAGCACAGGGTTTACTGTCGATAACAAAAATTAACTATGGTCCTTTGAAAGGTTTTCCATTACCC
Organism: Rhinolophus sinicus; assembly: GCF_057876585.1. Taxonomy (NCBI): domain Eukaryota; kingdom Metazoa; phylum Chordata; class Mammalia; order Chiroptera; family Rhinolophidae; genus Rhinolophus; species Rhinolophus sinicus. The sequence goes on from NC_142503.1 coordinate 38,238,692, forward strand.
GCCATATTAACTTAGAGTTGGCCAATGTGTCTCAGCAGCTGAGTTTGATCAGATTCTATTGTATCTCTATGGACCTATTTAAAATCCATTACTGGGTTTTGCTTTGCTTTGAGCCATTTGCTTTATTGTTATACTTTTTGGGTTGTTCGGGGTGTGTGTGTGTGTGTGTGTGCGTGTGTGTGTGTGTGTGTAATTCTTGGTAATAATAGTTGTGCTACAGAATACCTGTCCTGAATTTACCTTCCAAATCTGTGATATAGATTTATCATTCTGAAAAACAATATTAGTCCAATTGTGGTCCTCAGACTACCTACCGTATCTCCCTGAAAATAAGAACTAGACAGACCATCAGTTCTAATGCGTCTTTTGGAGCAAAAATGAATATAAAACCTGATTTATATTATATTATATTATATTATATTATATTATATTATATTATATTATATTATATTATATTATATTATATTATATTATTATATCCAGTCTTATATTGAAATAAGACCAGGTCTTATATTCATTTTTGCTCCAAAAGATACTTTAGAGCTGATGGTCTGGCTAGGTCTTATTTTCAGGGAAACACGATATGTCCAAATCACATGGGGAGCTACTTAAGGGTGGAGGTTCATTAACCCCTTCCCAGACAGACTGATCAAAGTCTCTTGGGGTGAACGTCAAGAATATGCATTCTAAGCACTCTCCTGATGATTCAAATGCACATTAAATTGTAAGAGTCACTGCCAGGAGGATAAAAAAAGATGCTGCCCAGACACAAAGGGCAAAGGAAGAAATTAATTTCCTGCTTTTCCGAGAAAGCCCAGCACTTGGCACCCTTTGCACCTGGTCCTACAGACTGAATTTGTAGAACTCCTTAAATTAATAAGAGGCTTCCACAGCAGGAATTTCAATGATTTGTTCCTAGTCCCTGTCCTGAGAACAAATTACACAGAAACACAAACAGATGGTTTTTAGTTATCTGTTTTTTAAACAATCTAAGTAGATTGAAAAACACAATGTGTTATTATCAAATAACAGCTGCAACAAAACCTACCAAACTGAACTTCAAGGTCATTTTGAAAGAAAGCAAAGGAGGTATATGGGCTTAAGCATCTTTTTTCCAATTGAAAGTCTGGGTTAAATCCTGAGATATATTGTTTAATAAACTGCTTTGGACAGTTATTATCAAATATAAGTATGCTTCCTTTGTCTTCTTCCCATCATTACCATTCTCTACATTACCCCTATTTCTATTCCTCTTGCCTTGCCAATTTATTATTCTGTACTTTGCCTCTTGAGAAATTTCTTGCGCCCACTTCTCCATATTTCCTCACTGAACAGATTTCCTCCGAGCAACCTGTGGGTTTGAATCCATAAACTGAAAAGGGAGATGGACAAAGAACTGGGTGATCCCAAATTATATGATATCTAGTCTCTTCTGATAATTATGCTAATTGTCCTCTTCACTTCAGGGAAGCGCAGGTTTCAGGTGCAGTAGTTGTTTTAGAAAGAAACATGGGTGACATGCTGAGTAGTTGACCATATTGAGATTATACAAAGATACTTCCTTTATTGAGTGCTCCCTTCACTAGTGCTGCCACCATTATAAGCTTATTTCTTCCAACCTTTAATATAGAGAGGCACTATTTCTCACCTCTTCCCCAAGCCTTGAGATAAGCTGGAAAGGAGTAAGTCTGGGGAAGAGAATATTAACACTCAATAGGAAAGAAGAGGAGCAGACTGGTCCCAGGGCATCCCCCCTGCCTTGCTGGAAATCTGGACACAATGGAAAGGAGGGGAAGGTTTTGGAGAGGGAATCATTGGAGCAGCAACCATCCAGTAGAGCCTGATCTATTGATTGGGGGAATCTTTCCTAACGATGAATGTGTCATTTAAATATATTAACCTCAAAATGCTTAAGGTGTCTTTAATACCCACTTAGTTTCCAAATAACCATTTATTCTCCAATTTGTCTCATTATTCCTCTCTTTTTAATACTCTGTTTTTAAGGAAAATTATCATTGAATAAAAATATTTCTTTCCAAACTCTTAATATAAAGATGAATCAAGCAATGGGTTAAGAGACATTAATAATAAATTTATTCTTAAATTACAAAGAATATAAGCAAATATTAAATAAAGAATAAAACTAAATGTTCAAAAGAACACAAAAGTTCAAAAGAAATCCTTTACTTAAAAGCAACAGAGAAACCACCCAGGGATATGATTTAGCACTTAAATCGTGATTGAAAATGGAATTTTTCAGGAGGCTGAGTGGGACCTCCTCTATGTGACAAAAAAAAAAAAAAAGCTAGTGAAATCTGAAAGTTAATTACTTTCATTTTCACCTTCCAATCAAAAACTTCCACTGCCATGAAAAAGATAGATTATCAGATAAATGGTGCAGAAACAAGGAGATATCAGTTTGGGGGGGGGGGGAAATGACTGAATGTCTATATCACTCCTTAGACATAAATACTGTACCTTGACCCATGAGAAAGTAAAATACTAAATGTAAAACAAAAAATTAAACCACACTCACAAAATGATTTAGTTAACAGGGAACTTATAGTCAAAGAAGATGTAATGGAAATCTTGGCTCACTTAGTGCTGGGATTCCCAAGTAATTGGAGGAGGACGTAAACAGTTTGATAGAAGTTGGGGGAGCAACCCAGTTCTTAACTGGAGGTGTCACTTGAGGGTGCACCGGATTCATATATCAGAAGGTTGCACAATCAGGGCTGAAACCCCTGGACATATATTTTCTCTATTTCAGGTTGCAAACCACCCTAACTACATCAAGGTCAATTGGCAGTGACTGAAGTAAGGTGTGGTCTAAGCCAAGGAGAAGCTGAAAACCCGCAAGTGCTCACCAAGATTTATCAGAGTTAAAAGCAACACCTTGTGAAGAAAAGTGGTATCCTGGTCGGGAATTTGGGGTAGAATTTCTGCTTGGCATGATATCTATAAGAAGAAGAATTTGATGGCTAAGGTTTTCCAACTCTGTCATCCCTGTCTTTTCCTATCTCTCACTGAAAATTGTAATTGTCTCTTCTAACCAACCTTCTTCCTTAAGCTTCACTCTCCCTCACGAGACACTGTGGATATCTTCCTGCCACCTCTTCTTCTGTGGACCTCTCCTGAGTAGGCAGCCTTCAGAGCCACGTATATGTATATATGTAGTTATGTGTTAGTACTTATTTACTAAAATGTCTATGTCTCGTGCAACAGGATGATTGAAAAGAAGAAAAAAGAAAGAATACTATCATTCCTAATATGCTCCCGACAGCTACTGTTGTTTTGCTTGTTGTTAATATGGAATATGCCTCCTTTCCCTCTTCTGCACAACAGGCCGTCTGAATATGTATAAGATAGGTGACCATGAAGGATTATTAATCTTCAGAAAGTGTTTCGAGTAGCTATCCTTTCAGCATCTAATGCATTTGAAAGAAAATGAATTTGTCAAGTTTGTTGGGCAAAAGAAAAACCATAAGAGTGCTAGAAAACATGAGTGAAATTATCCATAATCTTGAGTAGAAAAGTCTTGCTAAGCAGCATACAAAAAACGAGGAAACTAAAGGAAAAGATTAAAGAACAACAAAGAAGGGATACTTTTACTGTTTATTATTATTTAACTTTGAGCATAGATTTACATAATATTTAGGAATTTCAAAAAAATCTTAAATGAATTAGCTCAACTGTTTTCAACTGAAACATTCAATTACCATATGAATCCCTCTTTCCTCACAAAGAACACAAGGCATTCATTGGGGGGGTCTATCTGAGTCTGTGTGATAGAAGCCATTGCTACTGCAGAATGAAGAAAGGGAAAAGTTGAATTAAGACAAGAAATAAAGAAATGAGAGTTTTCTAACTCCATCTTCTTAGAGTCATTCATTAACCCACCAGTCAGTTAACAAAAATTTATTTTCTCATGAAGTCCCCATTAGATCAAATGTACCCATGTTGAGATATAAGCATAAAAACACTTCAAATTCAAATAAATTATATTGGTATCACCCATCTCTCTGTTTCCTTGCATTAATGCAGAGACAGATTCTGAGGAAACTGAGAGACTGCATTAAAAAAGAATAAAATAAGCTATTTCAGTAACTTCCATTCCTTTGGATTTTAGCATGATTTTATATAATTTAATTTTGTTTTTTTTGATTTTATATAATTTAATTTTGTGTTTTTTTGATTTTATATAATTTAATTTTGTGGAGCCACAAATTATTTTTAGTTTGCACTACCCTACGTGAAAGACTAAGAAAGTGAATTTCACATTAGTGTCACAGAAAAATGCTCATAGTTTTCATCCTATTTGTTTTTTTCTGCTGCGTTTTTACCCTATTTATAAATTACCTAACCATAATTTTTGTTTAATCTGGGTGAAATTTCATAAAAATTTTAAAATTTCAGAAGAAATAAAGTTTAAACAGCAGCAAGGAGAAAGGAAATCTAGCATTTATGATGCAACCAGCATGGGGGGATGCTGCTGTGCTAAGAGACATTTTAACATGCCTTACCTCATTTAGTTTTCATAACAACCCTTTATGTAGTTACTATAAACTACATTATTTTGGGTGAGTCAACTAAGACTCAGTTTAGTGAAGAATGGATAGTGTTTCATATGCTGGCCTTTGAACACTAATCTACATAATTCCAAGGACTGAGAGTGAAAGGGAACAAATTAAATAAAAAGAGAAAGAGTGAACAGATCTCAGGGTTTGGATTTAAAAGTCCTCAATTCATATGCCTTTCCCATTACCTGATAATAGTGCTTTCTTATCTAGGAAGGATAGAAGGAAGGAAGGAAGGAAGGAAGGAAGGAAGGAAGGAAGGAAGGAAGGAAGGAAGGAAGGAAGGAAGGAAGGAAGGAAATAACACAACTTAATTTAGAAGGTTATCATGAGTCTAAACTAAGGCAATATTTGTGAAAATCCAAAAACTAAAAAGCATCATAACAAATTTCTTGTATAACAATTATCACAATGAGGTCTCTGTATACACACAAAAAAGAGCACTTGCTAAGAGAACTAAAATGCTTCAGAAAAAATAAGGAGAGAAACACAGATGATGACATAAATGACACATAATGACATAAGAAATGATATAACAGAGGAGGATATCTTACTAAATTAGAATAAACTGTTTATACAATTCTGAGAATACATACATTTAGTTATGACTCTAGTTTCTTGTATTTGGTAATGGACAGAACGAAAGAAAATATTCAGTCATTTAATTTTAAAGAGAAGGAAAAAACTAAGACAGCTTACATGAAAACAGAAAGCCATGAAAGACAGAAAGCACAATCATCTAATTGTGGAAGTATTTTCAAGTTTGGGAATCAAAATGTTATCTGCCAACATATTTCAGGGTCATGACGGTTGAAATAAACTATTTTCGAGATGCTGCAGAACCACTTTACCTTCAGAAGTTAAACTATAGTGAAATTTGGAACAAAAAATAGTCCAGCTATCAATGATGGAATAGACACATCATATGTGGATATGTGCATTTACTTGATAGAAAGAATAAGCAAAAATAGTGTACACAAATGAAACTTGGTTGCTCCTTTGTAAATGCAAGGTAATAAACTACATTAGGAGACAGATTGTTTTTAGAACAAAAAGCAAACAAAACCACCTATAATTCTAAGTGAGATACACTTGATTCCAAAATGTCTTATGTAGTATATAGAAAAATACGTTGTGCAAAGAGGGGACATTGGTGAAGACTACTGTTGATCTGGGATAGAAGGAAGGGATAACTCAACCAAGGAGTGATTTGAACAAAATTTCTTATGATTTCAAAACTCACACGTGCTTTATAAATCGTTTTTCTAGGAAGAATGAAAACCTATCTAGCCAGTTAGACAAAACCACTCAAATCTGAAGACCATGCTCTAATTAGAAATGAAACATTTGGGAAGACATGTTCAAAAGGTCATATGGCCAATTATTTTGAAGAAATTGCTATTTGCCTATGTGCCATCTTACAATCTATTTAAAATTACAAGGAAGAAACTGAATAACTTAATATTTTTCATCCCCACATCCAGACAGCAAGTCTAAAATCCACTTATGATCAAGATGTACGCACATAATAACTTCAGCGATTTAAAATACCTTGATTATTCAGTTCTATTATTGAAATCTACATAGACTTTTTGGCATTTTTCCTTATAGTCTATGCAATTATTTCAAATATTCATGCTTTAGGTATTTTAGGCATAAGTAGGCAAAATCTCCTTTTTGTACCTCAGTTTGTCTATCAAATAGGAATAATAACAGTACCCATATCACAGAGTAGTTTTGAGGATTGAATAAAATGAGTCTACATATAAAGTTTTGGCATTTGGTAGAACTCAATAAATTTTGATTACAAAAATATTGTATTACAAAAATATTTTACAAGATCACTTCAAATAGCATACATAGACTCATACCAAATACTCTATTACCAGTATATACATATTCACACAAGTGTGTATATGTGTGTGTATATATATGTATATATATGTGTGTGTGTCTGAGAGAGTGAATGTGTGTGTGTGTGTGTGTGTGTGTGTATATATATATATATATATATATATATATATATATATATATGTATATATACACACATATATATGTGTGTGTGTGTCTGAGAGAGTGAATGTGTGTGTGTGTATGTAATATTTGAATATCTCCAAGTATTGGGACTTCTGTAAGCAAATAAAATTAATAAAGCCCTCTTCTCAGAGAACGATGTGGTATTCAAAGCCTTTCCCAGTGTTTCTGGGCATACCCACTGCAGAGGTAATACCAGTTGTTCCACTTCTACTGTCATCACTACTTCCTCACTGCTCCTTCCTTCCCTGTTCTGTCTAAAATATGAGCCAAATATAATATTGTCATAATTACAGAAGGTTTAAAGAAAGTTTCGAGAAAAAATAAATAAATAAAACACATGAAACCTCTACTACCTATTAAGTCAGTACTCCTGTTACCTTAGGCAGAAAGAACAGGCCTATGGTGGCAGAGAGGGGAGGAAGGGAAGGAGGAAGTGCAGGGAACAAAGAAGAGTGGAAACAATTCCTAAGAAAAGGTGCACCTACAGTTAATTATAATGGATTATAACACTATTAGCATGGCAGGCAGAGAGAAATCTCTACCTTCTGTGTCGCCATGACTGTCCCCACAAGGAAATCCCTCCTCCCAAAGGGAAGGAGTGGTCCGCAAAGACCTGCCCTGGGAACATCCTGGGAAGCCTGTACTACCATTCCTGAATATTTCGTGCCCTCACTCAAATATAATCTTAAATTTCTTTGTTCTTCATTGCAGTTGCCTTTTTCCTAGGCCTGTCCACTCTCACGCCATCTTGAGAGTGGACTGTACTATTTTCTTTGTTTTAATTAATCCTCAGCTTGCTTGGCATGGATGAATATTTTGGTACATCCTGCAATTCCTTCCCATGATGTTTACCAAGGACCCTTTCGATCTCTGGTACCATTCCTAAACTGGCTTTAACCTTCTCTGTTATGATCGGTAGTCTCTTCTCTGAAGCCCTACCTGCTGCCACATCGCTGTAGCCCTGCAAAGACTTTCTCATGTCTCTTCCCTTCCCAGAGTCCTCCATAGCATGGCCTCTCCCCAAACTGTATCTCTTTTGAGCAGCCAGGGAGCAGGTTAAAACATTCTAATACTTTATTATGCAACAGAGTTTACCTTCCTTGTGATATAGCCCCTCTTTCCAACAAACTGTGGGGCACCATTCACAATTAAAATGTCTTCCTAAAAAGCACTTCATTTCCTGTCATGCCAAAGAATGTAAAAACATCTGGAGTTTACCAAACAATCATGCACCTTAAGAATGGGGCTATGTCCTGAGAAATGCATCATTAGGTGATTTAATCATTGTGTGAACATCATAGAGTGCACTTCCACACACCAAATGGTACAGTCTACTCCACACCTAGGCTGTACAGTACAGCCTATTGCTCCTAGGCTATAAGCCTGTAGAGCATCTTACTGCACAAAACAACACAAGATTAAATTAAGCACAAGAGAAAATGACATGATCAAGCTACATGGTAAACATGAGATGTTTCAGGGTGCTGCCAGCATAACAGTTTTACAGCAAATTTTTTTTATATGTAGAAAGAGTACGCTTTAAAATAATGATTAAAATTATAGTATGGCAAATACACATACACTAGTAACACACAGTCATTTGTTAACATCACCAAGTATTATGTACTGTACATGATTGTATGCACTGTACTTTTATATGACTGGCAGCGTAGCACATTTGTTTACCTCAGATGACTCATGCATTGTGCTATGATGTTGTGACAGCTACAATGACACTAGACCACAGGAATGTTTCACCTTCACTATAATCTTATAGGACCACCATTATATATGCAGAACATCATTCATTGAAATGTTATGTAGCACATGACTGTATAACATCGTTGTATATATAGCTATAAATACAGATTCTAGTTGATATGTTACAACTTATTTTTAGTAAATACATGGTGTAAGGACAAGTTAGCATATAAGTGACACCTACAGTTTCATATGTGAGGCTCAGTGGTATCATAGCTCAAATAAGGAATTTGGAGTCAGAAGACCTGAAATACATCGAGGCTTCTCCATTATCAGCTATGTAGACTTACTAACTCAGTCTGACTACAACTTACTTTGAATCTCTGTAAAATGAGGATAAAAGTAACTGCCTATCTTATCTCTAAGTGTTTGTGATTTTAAAAAATAAATAAATGTGGGATGGATTACTGAAACAATTGTATTTTGCAATGACAAATTATTGTTATTATTAGTCACATTAGCATGCACATTAGGCCTTAATTTCACTTGATATCTGGTATAAAAATCTAACATTTCATCCAATCAGCTTATATACAAAATTATAAATGCATAATCAGCCTTTGCTATAATTATTCATTAAAAATCAACAAATTATGGATGACTACTATAATAGAAATTGCATACACGAGCACATACACACAGACATATAAAATCAGCTTCTACTGTCTTGTGAATTGAGTCTTAAGAGCTAGCTTAAATTCTAATCAAAAGCAATTGTGAAAATACATAGATTCAAAAGAAGACTAAGCACACTGCTAAAAGGAAAAAATAAGCGTTGCCATGAAATAGATAATATAACAAATGTTAGCAGCATCCATCTACAACACATATAATTTTACTAGTTTTCTCTACTCAGTTTGATGTGACCCAGGTTGGTAAGGAGAAATAAGGTGATCCCCAGGCAGCAGAATGAGGATGAGAAGCGCTCAGACAGATGCAACACACAGATGTGTGCAATCACACTTGCTGCTTGTTTAGATGTTGGGAGGAGTGAGGAGCGAGGGGGTAGAAGAAGGTTCCCAGGGCTCTGGCTTATGCCATTCGTTTGACAGCTAGGGCAGCAAATACAATTGAGAACAGCAAAGCAGCAGCATGTGTAGAGAAAGGATAGTGAATGAATCTAGTTTGGGAAACATTGTGTGGTGTAATGAATATCCGAGCTGCAATTGAATACAGTTCTGAGACTAAACCCAGAAAACTGAGCTGGACACGGAGATTTAAAAATAATCAAAGAGAAGATAGTTAAAGATAGGAATGGAGATAAGATTATCTTAGATTATCGTATGGGCCAAGGACAGAATCTCGGGGGACAGTATTGCTTAAAAGACATACTGACCAGAAAGAAAATGCAGAACTAATCATCAGGAAAAGGAGTACAGAATTGTAAAGAGATATGCATGGCCAGCACTGTGAAAAACAACTGAAAGGCGTTTCATAGACCAAGGTAAAAACGAGGTAGAAAAGAGAGAAGCAAAATTGCAGTTGATGAATACCATTATCCTCTCAGATTTGAGGCAAAAAACAAAACCACATGAGAACATATGTGCATGATACTTTGGGGATGTTGAGAGGACAGGAAGGTGGAACAGTTCACGCTGAGAAAGTAGTTTCACTTTATACTTTAAGAATATTCTTGCTTGATATAGAATTCTAGGCTAACAGCTTCTATTTTCTTTCAGACCTGGAAAGATGTCACTACTTTGTCTTCTTGTTTGTGTAGTTTATGGGGCTGTCTTCTGTAATTCTTATTCTTTTTCCTCTGTGTTGTGTGTGTGTGTTTTTTTCCCCCTCTGACTGCCTTCAAGATTTCCTCTTTGTCTTTGGTCTTCAGCAATTTTAATAATCTCTCTCTCTCTCTCCCCCCCCCCCCCGTGTGTGTGTGTGTGTGTGTGTGTGTGTGTGTGTGTGTGTGTGTCGCGCTGTATTTTGGCATGATGTTCTGATTTATCAGCTCTTTACATTTCAGAGCTCAAAGCAGAAACTAGACAGTTCACTCCAGAATTCATCAATATTCTAAAATTAAAAAGTTGATGTTATCTCCTGGGAGTAACACAAGGAATAGAGACTTGGTAAGACTTGTGACTTTGGATTCACTGATGATTCAATGCCTTTGGATTTTTTTTCAGTGTGTAGTCGGGGCTGAGAACTGACTTACTATATTCTAAAGTCCTATGGGACAGGGGAGAGGAAGCGTTCCTTCAAAGGAAAAGATGTTGGACCAACTCTGACGAAAGATTGCGTCTTTTGCTTGGTAAGTGCTTAGTGGAAATGAGTATCTTCCCATAAGAAGCGCTCTGCATAATACTGTAGAAAGAGTTTTCATGTGGGCAAAGTTGTACCTTTGTAAATTATTATGGTTACTTAGACTTGGAAGGAGGGGGTTCTCCTGGGTCTCAGTGGAGTCCACAGCATGGACAGCAGGACAGATACAAGAAAAGTAGCATTTCACTGAGGGGAGATAAGCAAAGCAACACGAGGTAGGTCAGTGACTGAGGAGAAAGGACTCGGCAACAGGTTTTTCCTGCAAATGCCAGAAATGGTCATTTCCTATATTCAGTTTTAAGGGTTTTATATTTTGCATTGTCTATTCCTTTCATTATGTCCAGGTATCAGTAAAGTTTGATTGCATATTACAGCCTGGAGTCAGTTGTGCTTTACGGGAGTTAAGAAAGGAGCCATACTGTCCACACTCATGCACAGCAGTTCAGAGTTCTCTGTGTTAAGGGAGGAAAGACAGGATTGATGAGACCACAGGTAAGATGCAGGGATCAAAATGGTGAATATCAGCAGAGAGCTGGTAAAAGTTGCTCTCATTAGAATATAAATTGAAAAGATTCAGGTTTCTTCAAAGCAGAGCCACTCAAAATATTACACCCTTCTTTCTACCTCCCCATTGGCAACATGGACGGTTAAAGTAAGAGGATTAGTGTTTAAAGCAGCAATGTGTTTTAAAGGATAGAGTCTTTCAAGTCTCAATAAAGTGAGTATCTTTTCAATTCCATGAATTCTTAGAGGCAGCTAATGTCCAACAGAGGCAGGCAATGCTTCTGCGTAGTTGGCACAGGCTTAATGAGCTCTGTTCATTAATCAGGATCCTCTTACTGGTTTGAGTGGACAGTCATTTGTTAGTTTAAGAGGAACCTATACCTGGACTACAAGTGTCATAATGTGAAAAATATTTCTTGAGCCTGTTCTGAGAAATACAGTGTTAGAAGTATATAGTCATAATCTTGAGTTAAAAGAACTCTTCCCATTCGTTTCATTTATTCCCTTCATTTCACAGATGAGTAAAATATAGACCAGCAAAATAATTCACCCAAGGTCCCATATTGGTAAAAATTTGTGAAATGAAGGTGCAGGATAATTTAATGAATGATATGTGTTACTCTAATGAAAATATGTAACATTGGTTTCAAATGAGCACATGTCAATTAAAACATGTTAATCTTCCTCATTTATGTCTATACACACATATTATAAACACATTTATCAACATAATGGTGATAAGTTAAAAATTATAAACAAAAATATTCAAGTTTCTTATAATTCACAGCATGGTGTTACCAATACACATTTAAAGAGCCATAAAGACTTGATCAGATCTTTGAAAGATCTTGATATAAGACCATTTCATAATCTATCCCAACATTAGAAAAGACTGTCCCAACATTAGAAAAACTTGTATCCATTCTGAGCCACTTTTGCCAACATCTAACTCCATTTTTTGTGGTTATTTTTGGGTTTTCCTTCTCGCCTTAGGGATTTTCAGCACTCTTTCGGGCAATCAGAACATACAAATGCTTTCTGAGTAGACAGTAACACTACCCATTAGAGGACATGCTCCCTTCTGACTACTCTGCCAATTATTTCATTCATTTTGGGTGAGGAAATACTTGTTCCGAATTCTTGAATGAGCGATTAAAAAAATGCATCTTGCTTTTCCAGTCTTTATATGCACACATACTAGGGACTTCTCACCTTCTCCTTAGCCCCCTTGTTTATCTATGAATCTCCCTCTGAGACTACTGTTTATGAGTAAGGTCTAGGTCTCTGACGGTATGATTCATATTATGTTAATATGCAACCCTGCTGGTAAATTAATGCTATGTAATGAAAAAATACAAGTGTGGTATTTAACAATATTTTAAAGTATGTGCAGTAAGCAACGATGAAGACCTCTAAATCTTATAGTTTTTTTCTTTTAAATGAGTTTGTGGAAAAGATCATTTCTGTTGTGGCACTGTGGTGCTATCATTTGTTTTCAGTAGTTGGTAATGCATTTGATTTTTAATGCTCAGTGAGCCAGATTCTCTGCAAAGCTTAAATCCCAACCTAGAAATGAATTGGTGGACTGCATCAATTCTCGGAACCTCTGGGGTATCATTTGGTGGACAGCTCCACGGGGTATGACGACTCCATGGTGCACAAATATTTGGTGAGGGATTAATAAATATTGTTGAATGGATTAAATTCAGGATGTTTACGGATATAAACATGTCCAAATCATTAACACAGAAGCAATATTACTAAAACAGAAGTCCAGACTGCTACAATAGTCATAAGCTGAATGTCTTATTCTCAGTCCTTGTGCTATAAATGGGGCTGTACCCCCAATACCATGTGCGTAGTATGTGACTCAACGTGGGTGATAGAAGACACTGGAAATCAGTCAGGTAAGCTCTAGCTACATAACCATTAACCATTCTTGGCGCTGGTATCAGGGCTTTTAATATGCACAACTTAGGGGAACGTGAACTGATGAGAATGACCTTCCCCAACAATAAAAGCTGGATTTTTGTTACTCTGTTTATTGATGGAGTGATTCTATTTTTAAAAAATCCTAAAGATTTAAATCACTTGGTACAGAAGCATGTGATACAATTGAGAATTGTAAAAGATTATTTTGGTTTGTTTTGTTTGGTGGGTTTGACTTTTTGTTTATTTTTATTTTGCAATGTGCAATGTGCTTTTATTACTGTTCCTCCTTTTACCCTTGAAACAATCATAGGAGATATTGGGAGAATTTTATAATAACCTAATTATTTATGATTTTCTCACCCCCTCCCTCCACCACAACATAGATACAAAGTGTCAAAGAAAAGACTCAATGAGGACCTAAGGATCATCCCTGTGCTGCCCTTGAAAACATTGATCTTGCGAAACTCTGCAAACACATCAATAATTTTTGCTGAAATCATTTTTAACCTTCAAAACCCTTGCTTATAGGTGGCCATTTCAGTAGCAAAAATTGATATTTACCATAATTTCAAAAATAGAGATTTGGCTTTAGTTAAAAATAAGCCTTATAAATAATTGTTTTTCCTCTGTAGCAAAATAATACTAACAGGATACTCTAACAATACTAATAGAAAACCAAATTATTATGTTTTTCTTCATAATTTCACTTTGCTATAGAGCGATACTGTCTGTAGGACTGATTCTCTTTTTCTTTTTCTGGTACCGTTGCTAATTTGTTTTTTTCAGATTTTTTTTAAATTAGTTTCAGTTGCACAAAACAATGTAATAGTTACACATTTATCATTTACATCCCTCACTCAGTGTCAACACCCCTCCCCCATCCACTATCCCTCTGACATCGCACACAGCCATGACATTTCCACTGTCTCTATTCCTAATGCTGTACTCCGTTTCTTGTAACCATATACATACATACATATATATATAAAATTGTAGTTCACATTCATTATTGTTCAGCTTCAGGTGTACAGTGCAGTGATCAGGCATCTACATCTTCCCTGAGGTGGTGTCCCTAATGAGACAAGTGTCCGTCAGATACCCTACAAAATCTTTACAACATTATTGATTACATTCCCCAAATTGACTTTCGTATCCCTGTGGCAATATTGTGGTTACCGATTGTGCTTTCTAATCCCCTCACATTCCCCTTTATCCTCACCCATCCCCATCTAGCAACCCTCAGTTTTTGCTCTATGTTTCTGAGACTATTTCTGATTAGTTCATTCATTTATTCTTTTCTTTAGATTCCACATATAAGTGAGATCATATGGTATTTGTCTTTCTCTTTCTGACTTATTTTACTTAACATAATGTTCTCTAGGTCCATCCATGTTGTTGCAAATGGTTAAGATTTCTTTCTTCTTTATGGCTGCGTAATACTCCATGGTATAAATGTACCATACTTTCTTAATGCAGTTGTCTACCGATGGGCATTTCGGTTGTTTCCATGTCTTGGCTATTGTGTACAGTGCTGCAATAAACATAGGGGTGCATAAATTTTCTTGAATTAGAGTTTTGGATTTCTCCAGATAGATACCTAGGAGTGGAATTGCTGGATCATAAGGTAGCTCCATTTTCAGATTTTTGAGATATCTCCATACTGTTTTCCATTGTGGTTGCACCAATCTGCAATCCTACCAACAGTGCACAAGGGTTTCTTTTTCTCCACATCCACGCCAGCACTTGTTGTTTGTTGATTTATTGATGATAGCCATTTTGACTGGGGTGAGGTGGTATCTCATTGTGGTTTTTATTTGCATTTCTCTAATGGTTAATGAGGTTGAGCATTTTTTCATATGTCTGTTTGCCTTCTGTATGTCCTTTGCAGAAAAATGTCCCTTCATGTCCTCTGCCCATTTTTCAATTGGGTTGTTTGATTTTTGAAGTTGAGTTGAGTGAATTTTTTATAAAATTTTGGATATTAACCCCTTATAGGATATATCATTGGCAAATATCTTCTCCCATTCAGTAAGATCCCTTTTTGTTTTATTGATGGTTTCCTTTGCTGTGAAAAAACTTTTTTAGTTCGATGTAATCCCACATTTTTATTTTTTCTGTTGCTTCCCTTGCCCGAGGGGATATATCAATAAAAATCTTACTCCGTAATGTCTGCAAAGTTTCTTCCGATATTTTCTTCTAGGAATTTTATGGTTTCAGATCTTACATTTAAGTCTTTAAGCCATTTTGAATTTATTCTTGTATATGGTGTAGGATGTGGTCCAGCTTCATTTTTTTGCATGTGTCTGTCCAGGTTTCCCAGCACCATTTATTGAATAGACTGTCTTTACCTCACTGCATATTCTTGCTTCCATTGTCGTAGATTAAATGACCATACAGGCATGGATTTATTTCTGGGCTTTCTATTCTGTTCCATTGATCTATGTGTCTGTTTTTATGCCAGTACCAAGCTGTTTTGATTACTGTAGCCTTGTAGTATAATTTGATGTCAGGTATCGTTATACCTCCCAGTTTGTTCTTATTTCTCAAGATTGCTGAGGCTATCCAGGGTCTTTTACGGTTCCATATAAATTTTAGGATTATATGTTCTACTTCTGTGAAAAACGTCGTTGGTAGTTTGATAGGAATTGCGTTGAATATGTATATTGCCTTAGGCAGTATGGACATTTTCACTATATTAATTCTTCCTATCCATGAACATGGTTTGTGTTTCCATTTATTTGTATCTTCTTTCATTTCTTTCTTCAGTGTCTTATAATTTTCTGAGTACAGATCTTTCACTTCTTTTTTTAAATTTATTCCCAGGTATTTTATAGTCTTTAAAGCAATTGTAAATGGGATTGTTTTTTTTAAATTTCTCCTTCTGATGTTTTATTATTGGTATATACAAATGCGACTGATTTCTGAATATTAATTTTGTATCCTGCTCCTTTACTAAATTCATCTATCAGCTCTAATAGTCTCTCGGTGGAGTCTTTAGGGTTCTCTCTATATAGTATCATGTCATCTGCATATAATGACAATTTTACTTCCTCCTTACCGATTTGGATGCCTTTTATTTCTTTTTTCTTGTCTGATTGCTGTGGCTAGAACTTCCAGCACTATGTTGAATAGAAGTGGAGAAAGTGGGCAACCTTGCCTTGTTCCTGATCTTAAGGGGAATAGTTTTAGCTTTTCCCCATTGAGTATGATGTTAGCTGTGTGTTTATCATATATGGCCTTTATTATGTTGATATATGATCGCTCTATTCCCACTTTCTTAAGGGTTTTTATCAGATGCTTTTTCTGCATCTATTGATACGATCATATGATTTTTATTTTTCATTTTGTTAATGTGATGTATCACATTAATTGATTTGCGGATGTTGATCCACTCTTGCATACCAGGAATGAATCCCACTTGATCATGGTGTATGATCTTTTTAATGTATTGCTGAATTCTGTTTGCCAATATTTTGTTGAGGATTTTTGCATCTATGTTCATTAGAGATATCAGCCTGTAGTTTTCTTTTTTTGTAGTGTCTTTGTCTGATTTGGGGATCAGGATGATAGTGGCCTCATAAAAAGTGTTGGGAGACTTCCCTCCTTCTGGATTTTTTTGAAGAGCTTGAGGACAATAGGTGATAATACCTTTTTGAACGTTTTGTAAAATTCACCTGTAAAGCCATCTGGTCCAGGCCTTTTGTTTGTTGGGAGATTGTTGATTACTGATTCAATTTCTCTGGTGGTAATCAGTCTAAGCAGGTTTTCTGTTTATTCTTGAGTTAGCCTTGGAAGGTTGTACACCTCTAGAAAATTGTCCATTTCTTCCAGATTGTCAAGTTTGTTGGCATATAGTTGCTCATAGTAATTTCTTAAATTTTTTTTGTATTTGTGTGGTGTCTGTTGTCACTTCTCTTTCATTTCTGATTTTATTAATTTGGGGCATCTCTCTCTCTCTCTCTCTCTTTTTTTTTTTTTTTTTTTTTTATGAGTCTGGCTAAAGGTTTGTTGATTTTGTTTATCTTCTCTAAAAACCAACTCTTGGATTCATTGATCTTTTGTATTGTTTTTCTCATTTCTATTTCACTTATTTCTGCTCTGATCTTTATTATCACCTTCTTTGTACTCCCTTTGGGCTTATTTTGCTGTGCTTTTTTTTTCCAGATCCCTTAAGTGTGAAGATAAACTGTTGATGAGTAATTTTTCTTGTTTCTTTAGGTAGTTCTGCAATGCTATGAATTTCCCTCTTAGGACTGCTTTCACTGCATCCCATAGATTTTGGGTCATCATGTTTTCATTTTGGTTTGTCTCGAGATATCTTTTGATTTCTTCCTTGATCTCATGGTTGACCCATTTATTATTTAGTAACATGTTATTCACCCTCCATGAATTGGTGTGTCTTCCAGTTTTTTTCCTGTAGTTCATTTCTAATTTCCTGTAGTTCATTTCTAATTTCAAACATAGCACTGTGGTCAGAGAAGACAACTGGTATCATTTCGATTTTCTTAAATTTATCAAGACTTGTTTTGTGGCCAGCATGTGGTCTATCTTGGAAAATGTTCCATGTGCACTTGAGAAGACTGTATTCTGCAGCTTTGGGGTGAAATGCTCTGAAAATATTGATTAAATCCATGTAGTCCAGTGTGTCATTTAAGGCTGTTGTTTCCATATTGATTTTCTGTCTGGAAGACCTGTCCCTTGTTGTCAGAGGTGTGTTGAAGGCCCCTACTATGATAGTGTTACTGTTGATCTCTGTCTTTATGTCAGTCAATATCTGTTTTATAGATTTAGGTGCTCCTCTGTTGGGTGCATAGATGTTTACTAGTGTTATGTCCTCTTGTCGGATCAATCCCATTATTATTATATAGTGCCCATCTTTGTCTTTTAATATATTCTTCATTTTAAAGTGTATTTTGTCAGATATAAGTATTGCAACTCCAGCTTTTTTTCTCATTTCCATTTGCATGAAATATCTTACTCCAACCCTTCACTTTCAGCCTTTGTGTGTCTTTTGATCTGAGGTGAATCTCTTGTATACAGCATATGCAAGGGTCTTGCTTTCTTAAGGACTGATCCTTTAATAGTCATCATCAATTCAAAAAGACTCCCCTCCCTTTTTATGTATGTTTGGTGTTTATATTATTAAATAAAATACGTGCAATTATTTCTTACACATAATCATTTGAAATTCAATTCCAACTTGAAATTGTCCAAAAATGAGATAGCAAACATATCACAATACCGAAAAAAGTGGAGATTTTTCTAAGGTGGCAGTGTAATGATTGGCTTTAGACAATAAAACTGTGGTGTGATTGATTTCAAAGCAAATGGTTGCTGATCAATCACTATGCTTTCAGGCCTTTCCTCCATACTCACACTGATTTATACTCTCAGCTATTCTTGTATTATTGTTGATTATCTGAGAAAATGTCTTTTCAACCAATCTAAAATAATCTCTGTTTCTGCAACAATGAGCATAATTGACAATTACAGCACATTACTCACAGCTCAAAATATCTCTGCCAAACAAAATACCTACAATGTGATGAAGGACAAGTACACTGATGGATGAGAGGAATGGGACTTGAGACTCCCTGGAAAGAATTAAAGTTGGACAGGCTTGGCTGGTTAGGATCAGGGTGGGGTCAAAGGATAAAATAATAAAAAGAAAATTACAAAAATTACAAACTTAGTTGTCAAATATGCTCTAAAAGGATAGTGACCATGTGGATCTTACTCACCACAGGATACCCAGAACCTCGCACAGTTCCTACACAGTAGTCATTCAATAAACATTTGTGGAATTTCATAAAGAAAGAACACAAGCCAGAAAGCAGGAATAATAACCAAAGGAATGAAACCACTAAAACTACAAATCCTCATTTCATTTTGTTGCTAATAAAGACAAAAGCAAGAATATGATTTGGGGTTTTCTTTGTAATTTGCACTTTTTAAAGCATCTTTACTATATTATATCCTCTGACCTTCTTTGGACCCTAATGAGTGACCACAGGTGAAAAATCCAGTTTTCATATATTTAACTTTATAATGATTCCAAGCTGTGACAACTTTGTCAATCTTGTATCTTAGGTGGTGATTTATATAGTAGAGAAAGGAGGTCAGTCTGAGAAGGGACTCATTATTTTTAGTTTAACCATAAGACTCCCAAATGAATCATTCTTATAGGGTAATTGTGAGGAGGAATAGTAAGTGCAGCTATCTCTACAGTGCCATGCAAAATGTATCATCCTTTCCAAATTTCTTTTTGGTCTGCCCTCTCCAGGTAGGCACTGATTGAATGAAATAGCATAAATTACTCACCCTGGGTCATCAGAAGAACAATTGCTTCCAAAAATTTAGGATTGTAAAAGTACAGCTGGAAAAAAATTATGTTTTTAAAGATAGGGTAAATTTGGTTCACAATCTTTGGACATTTTTAAAGTATTCTAGAAAAAGAAGCGATTCTGGGGCAACTGCTAGTACATTTCACCAAGTGGGCTCCTATCTCCTGGACTCAAAACTGACAGCCCATTTAGGTGGACTTTAAATTCAGTATGCAAAGAACTTTCCAGATCCCCCATGCCTTCCAAACAACCAGGATTTGCTTCCAGTTTTGAATACACACTAAACAAAAATTCTGTTAAAACAAAACAAAACAAAAAACAGGGAACCTCAATTAAAAGACATCTGGTGAGTGACAATTTTATCCAAATGTAGAGCATCCAAAAGAATCCTAAGTCAAACAGAGGGCAATTTCATCAAGAAGCTAACAAATCCAATTGAGCAGAAGATATCCTGAATCTCTCCAAACTGGTATGAAGAAAATGATACAGGGGACTAGGAAACTGAGAATATAATGTAAAATACTATGAGACACTTTAGAATTCAATACATGAGAGAATTGATTAACGAAGAAAAATTTTAACTTATCCATTTCTTTCTCCAGATGAGAAGATTTATAAAAATTCATGAGTTCTGAGAATATCAATGAAGATATTATAAGGAAAGATACTTTAGTTTTTTTTAATAACCCCCGATTTAAAAATACACTATATAGAAATGTTTACGTGCCTCTCCCCTTGCCCGTGCCTTTAAGTTCCATTCCTGCTTAGGATAAAAACAATGGCATTGCTTGAGAGAATAGGGACGGCTCAGATAATCAGCTCTGAAATGTACAAACCCTCTGAGAGTTAGCTCTACTGCTAAACCCATCGATAGGACAGGTATTTCAGAAACCGATGTCATTAA
This sequence comes from Rhinolophus sinicus, assembly GCF_057876585.1. Lineage (NCBI taxonomy): Eukaryota > Metazoa > Chordata > Mammalia > Chiroptera > Rhinolophidae > Rhinolophus > Rhinolophus sinicus. The sequence goes on from NC_142503.1 coordinate 38,259,013, forward strand.
ATTGGACATTAAGTAAAAACAATATAAAATAAGCAAAATAAAACTAGCGAAGGAAGGGAAAACATTTTTGAGTAAAATTAAAATTAGCCCCTAGGTCTATAAATTGATGATTAGAACCTCACAAATCATTGAGCCCCCTAACACAAACTCTAGAAAACAGAAAATGAAGAGAAAGATGTTAACCATGTCATTTTTAGTGTTATCCAATTCAGAGACTATGTGGACTTGATTATTGGTCACCATCCTCTGGGTATAAATATAAAGTGACATTAAAATCATCCCTTAAGAATCAAACTTACTATTATAAGTGGAATGTTTGTGTCACCCCAAAATTAATATGTTGAAGTTCTACACCCCAATGTGATACTATTTGGAAATGGGGTTTGGGGGAGATACTTAGGGTTAGATGAAGTCACAGTGAGGCCAGGGAGAGAGCTTCTGTCAGGAACCGAATCAAGACAGCACCTTGATCTTGGACTTCCCAGCCCCCAGAACTCTGAGAAAATAAATTTCTGTTGTTTAAGCCACCTAGTCTGTGATATTTTGTTGTGGCAGCCTAAGCTGACTAATATACTTTTTTGCCCCAATGCTTTGATTTTACATTTATTTGGGAATTGATCTTCAATTTATGAACGGACACCACATGACTTAGAATCAAGAAATTCATAACTGGTAGGAAACAGAACTCTCACCTAGTTTAACCACCCATTTTATGCCTGAATCTTTTATAAGATATGTAAATTGACTAAATGGTCATGGAAGCTGCACTTGTACTCCTTTAGTGAAAAGAATATACACTACACTTCCAAGCATTTTCATATGATCGATTTCTGAGGCAGATACGGTCACGCTGCTTCTGTAGCTACCAAAAACCATCGGCAAACCTCAAGATAGAGAGAATGTATCAAGCAATTATTTCATTTCATTTTGATGCACTTTTTCTGTTTTACATATAAAGACAATAAGGCTCAGAAAAAATTAAGTCATTTACTAAAGGTCAGATCTTTAAGCACTAGTAGATCTGAAGATTGAATCCAGATCTCTGAATTTAAAACTATTGTCTTTTCACTGCACCCATGAGCTCTAAACTATTTTGATTACACATCCCTATCAGTAAAAAATATTTTGGATGTATTGCCCCAATTTATGTATTTATTGATTGCACATATGTGCTATTATATATTTATCAAACACATACAAAAAGTTGAAATTTGAAAAAGGTAAATATAAATAGAAGTCCTGATACATATATTTTTAAGCGCACATTGGATATTGCTGCACTTTATCACATTGGCTCCCTTATACCAGAAAGACAGTAAAAAGCAAGATCAGTGAGAGCACCTCACAATATTGAAAAACGCCAGACCTAACGTTGGAAGGTGATTATTATTCTTAATACAAAGAATAGTAAATCCGTTGTTTTAAAAATTATTTTCAACAGAAGTACAAGCTGCTAGAGTTAAATCTTTAACCTAAGAAAACTCATACTATGTCAATATTTCACTGGAGAAAGGCCAAGAAAACTTGAGTCATGAATGTGATGCCAGGGTCAATGTAAGTAGCTCCTTTCCTATTGGGACCAATGGATCAATACGAGTCAATAGAATTGACACAGGTTGTTAAGAGCTGGAGTAAAGTTTGGACAACTATAGCAAACTAAACTATTTAATTAAAAGCAGAGTTGTTGGTATAGCACTTTTTCATAAACATTTTTAACAGCCTTAGAAAGTATGTTCTATATTAATTACCCTATCTTTTTCAGTCCTAAATTGCTGTGCTCTGTAGATAGAAGGAAAAAAATATCCTAGATGTTTACAACTAAATGCTGCTCTAGATTAAATTAAACGACTTCATGAAACCATATTTGAGGAAGGAGAAGGCAAGCTGTAAATAGAGAAATCAGGTTATCCATCACAATTTAGAATAGCAAACAAAAATAAAGCACCCCTTCCACATGGGATTTTCCTCCTATGAAACTTAGAGTAATACCTCACCAAGCCTCATTTTACCAATCATGTTTTTGAGTAGAATGGTTTTATACCAAAATTGAAAAATCTGTAATTGCTGTACAAATGGGATTTGTTCAGTTCCCATTAAAGCAAAAGTCAGAACAGCAAGAATTGCTCCCAGCTTTCAGAGATGGCAAAGGTAGTTCTAAAGGTTAGCACGGAGAGAAACAGGTTCATTCTCTGCCATTTCAGTGTATAGACAAAGAACCAACACCCAGAAATAAACAAATGTGATCTGAAGCACCCCAAGAGAGGTAACACTCCAAGTAGTCACACAAAAACTTTGATAAGACCTGTGAAAATGAAATGGCAATCCAGTAAGAGGTAGCATGAAAACTTGAAAAAGAGGTAAAGTCTTCATACCACAAAATTTATGGGAGAATCTGCTGTAACACTTCCTTTTGGAAACAAACATTTCAAGAAAAGAGTTATCTACTAGATCAAGGGTTTTTGTTTTCTATTTTTGTTTTCTTATCTTTCCTTTTCTCATTATTATTAAATCAGAACAGCTAGAGTTTTTAAAGAAGCAGATGCTATCTAAATCATCAACAATTTTTTTTTATTGTATGACATTGTTTCATTTGTTTTTCCTTTCATGCACTAATTTTTCTAGAACTTGGTCTACACAACAGGGATTTTCCATTGTTGGTAATTTTCAGACACTTGGAAAAGGTTAAAAGAGGTAACAGGTTTTTTGTGGTTTTTTTTTAATCCCAGCTTTGACTACATTTTAGGAATCACAGAGAGAAAAGAACACAGGGAGTCTCACTTAGAAGCTATGGAGACTAGGGCAACGCTAATGATAAAACTCATTAGATACCTTTGATATATTAAGCATTGTGTGTTGACATCATTTCTGTATCACCCTTTAGACTACTGGAGTTAGTAAGTGGTCAAATGTCCCACAACTGGAAAGTTGAAAGAGCCAAATTTTGAACACAATTCTGTATGATTTTAAAGCCCACACTTTTTCAACTAAACCAAGCTACCTCTCAGGAAAGTCATTTCATCTCCACAGGCCTCAAGTTCAATTTCCTTACCAGTAAAATAAAAGGTTGGCTCAAAAGATCTTTAAGTTCTCTTCCAACTTTAAGAAGTAAGAAATTATGTATCAGAAACTCTATAAACTTCACAAGCCCTGCAAAATTCAGTGACACAATTTTTATGAGAAATAAATACTAACACCATGCATTCTATGAAACAAATAATGTAATCCATTGCAACAATTATTTAAGTCAGGAATGTAAAGCTTCAATTTTTCGCTTTCTGTCATTTTCAGTTGATGTGCCATGTATTGTAAAATAGCTTCCTGCTTTTGAAATTTGGGGACATCTTTCATTGTTATATATAAAACCATATGTTTGTCTTAAGATATTTTAATTTAGATTCATTTATGATAAAAGTCTGCCTGAAAGTTCGTCCTAATATAATATTAATGATATTTGACTCATTTAGACATTTCCAATTTAATCAGTTGTGTAAGCACTTTGATTTACTTTAATGTAGTTTATGCTATTTGGCTTACTTTGAATTAATTTTTAAGAATATTATTAATAATTAATAAATTTCAAAATTATGTTTTATTTGGTTTAGGAACTCAATATAAAGTATGGATCAAAACTAACCACATTATAGCATCAGAAATAGTTTTTTAAAAAACCCTGTTTTGGGGGGCTGGATAGATCAGTTGGTTGGAGCACAAGCTCTAAACAACAGGGTTGCTGGTTCGATTCCCACATGGGCCAGTGAGCTGTGCCCTCCACAACTAGATTGAAGGACAATGATTTGGAGCTGATGGGCCCTGGAGAAACACACTGTTCCCCAATCTTCCACAACTTAAAAAAAAAAATTTTTTTTAAATAAAAACCCTGTTTTTATGAACTGATGTTTGGAAGTTTTGAGTAAAGCAACTAATACAGGTCTTGTTTTGCTTATACATGATGAAATAAGAGAATATGTTTAAGGCTGTCATTTGTAAGTACTCTTCTCCACTTAATATGTTGCAGGAGTAGTCTTTCTTTCCAATAAATGAAAAACTAAGTTAGAAATAATTGTCCCCCTATTACTCCCCCCATCTTGATATCTTGAGTTCCTAGAGATGTATTAGAGGTTCTATATAAGAATTTTAAGTAGGTAAATGCAACTTGTATATCTGGTAAAGACAGTTTGAGGTCAAATTTTCATTATTAAAAAAAAATTCAATAGAAGTGTCTATTTCCTATATTTAATCAACAGTCTGTTTGGGGTATAGATGTGATAATTAATTTAAATTTCCCAATTTGCCTATTGCGTGGATTAAATAAAATTGCTCTCTAAATTCCCATGTCTTTAAACATCCCAATCTCAACAGCCTTAGACTCAGGTTCATCTTTTCCCCATTTCCTCCTTCACTCAGTATTTCCATCTCAGTGACGAGACCACATTCATCCTGTTAAGTAAACCAGAAGCCCAGCAAGTAACGTCCATGCTTTTCTCTCTCCTACATCTCAAAACCAATACCTTACCAAAAGCCGTATCATTTTTTCCTACTAAAATCTCTTAAATATGTTCAGTTCTCTCTATATCCTTACCATTGCCATCAATGAGCTAGTTATTCTAGCCTTTATTCATGACATTGAAGCCATCACTTTCCCTACCACTAAAGAGTCATTGCACAAATGTTAACTCTGCCTGGGAACTCCTGCACACTGACTCTGTTAGACTAACTCACCTTCCAATAGCAGCTCTCAATCATCTTTCCTCAGAGAAGACTTGTCTGACCTCCATGACTAGGTCAAGTCTTTCTATGACATGCTATCATTGTATTATAAAGCTTCTCTAAGAAGGTATCACAGTTTATTCACTCATTTTTCATCAGCTCTGTGAAAGGCATTATGCTGAGGATACAGTGATAGCTAAATAAGCAAGGCCCTGTCCTAAGAAGTCTACATTCTAGGATGGAGAATGAGGCCATCACGTATGAGGACAAGTTGAAAAATATTTGCCCTAGGGAAGGAGATACAGGAAACTGTTATTTTACACTTATTTGTGTGATTATTTTTAATTAAAACTTATTGTGGTGACAATTGTTAGTAAAGGTACATAGATTTCAGGTGTACAATTCTGTAATATATCATCTATGTATCACATTATGTGTTCACCACCCAGAGTCAGTTCTCTTTCCATCACCATATATTTGATCCCCTTTACCCTCCTGTTGGTTAAGATCAAGTGCTGTGTGATTTTTCTGATGAATGTCTAATTCCCACAGTAGATCATAAAGGCCAGAGTCACTGCAACCGTGTCACTTTTGCACGGTCCATATGCAGAGTACCCACCTTTTTTACACACTACAACTACAAACTGTCCTCCAAAACTAGCAAATAGTCGGTTTAAAAAGTGGTTTGTTTATGTTTTTATAGCTAAAATTTTTCATGGATTCTTCCCAAATAAAGGAAGAATTCAGAGCATGCAATCATTAAAATAGATACTGCACCAAAACTTGAATGTGAGGAGAAAAATATGAACACTGATTTAAGTATTCAGAAATAAATAAGGTGACTGTCCAAAGACAGGCTTTTTATTTCCTCTTTTGCATGCCTTAAGTTTTTACAATGACAGATACAAGATACACAGAGACACGCGGGAAGGGCAGAGGTCATTTTAACAATTAGAACATCCTCTTTGGATTTTCAAATGTCATAAAGCTAAAGAAAAAAAAAAGAAAACATTCTCACATTCTAAATCAAATCAATTCTTTAAACATTCCTCATCAAAAACAGAAAACATCTACTTCTAAGTGTACAATTTTGGATTCTATAATGGCAAAGATTAGGGATGGGAAGTGACATTTTTAGACCAGTTCAAAATAAACTTTTAAACTCTAAAGTGACAACTTCTAACTAGGCAAAAAGTCTCTGGCTCTTTTCTATGACAAACGGTAATCTCCTACTTAGAGTCATATTTAAGTGGAAGCTCTTTATGTCAGGGGATTTTCAAGAAGCTAAGAAGCAACAAAACGAGAGCTCTGCTGTTTACATATGGACAAATGTAGGCAACTCAAGTTCTCTTGATCTGGACGTGTGAGCCTTTCTACCATGATGAAAATTTTTCCATTACGCAATATATGCAGTATATTTATACGCAGAATAAATAGGAAATCTCCTAGCATTATTAAGTACTCTCAGTTTCTTAAAGACATGGCTCAGTTAATCATTTGCTTTTAGAATGTTTTTCTCCAAGAACAAGGAAATCTTTAACCATATACTTTTAGTTATCCAAATTATTCTCTCTTTTGCCTTTACACATTTTTTTTTCCTATCGCATGTCTCTGAAATTTAATAAAAGAAGAAAGCATTAAGTAATGGTTTGCTTTTATATTTAAATGATAAGAAAAACTCAGTAACAGAAGATGTGTTTGCAGTTTGGTAATCTGTATGCAGGTCACCTCCTTTTCCAATGAGCAACTGTATGATGATAAAAGGAATTCTAGGCTCCAAGCCATGGCTCTTTATTTTATGCAATAATAAATACAACCAAACACCAACCAGCAAGACAAATGAATGTGCACATTCCCTCAGAGTTTATTGAATTTCCTTGATTGGTAATTAAACACAGTCAGTACCCAGACAAAAAACTGGCACACTTCTGGTATATTCTCATTTTCTAAGAAACCCTATTGGGCACACTAAACTTCCCTCTCCACATACTGCTGCATTACTCACCCTTAAATACTGGATGATTATTCAATAGATAGAATTAAATATGGCCTTGGGCCATCACAATAGAATCATTGGTTTTAACACAAATTTTTCTACACTAAAAAAATGTGTTTGCATTTGTGGTTTTTCTGATGACTTCAAATGAATATTCCTACGTCACAACTACATCTGTTTGGATGCATTTTTTCCTCTTGGGTAAACGAACAAAGTGATATGTTCTTAGAGCTTGTCTGATGAAAATTAACAGTCTACTTTCATCCCTGCCTTATATAGCTTTCTTTGAGTTGCTCTATTTGCTTATGCTTTCTTTCATTAGCTAGTAGAAATCTAAAAATTATCACTGACTCAGTACCTTAAGAACACTTGGTAATTGGAAATAAGGTTTAATCTCCATTAGGGCCATGAGGATGTTCACTTAAATTTTTTTTAAAGGAAGAGAGAGGTTAAAGACATATGCCAGGATAGAGAGCTCATGGAAGTGATGCCCCACTGATTAAGTATTTGCATTATTCACTGTATACAATGAGCTTTCAGAATGTGATGGATTGAAGTACCTAGTGACATTAAGTTCAATTTATACTTTTGGACTTGCCCAGAAAGTTTGATATATAAGAAATACAAATGTCTTTAGTTTCAATTTTTAATTATATAATTTCTGCATGCATCCAAAAATCACGGTGTCCCATATAATGCCAGTAAGCTTATACAAATGACTGGCAAGGTATATAAACTGGCTGAAAGAGAATTCCCATCAAATGTCAACCAGGCCACAAAGACGAACGAGTCTTCACTTGTCAAAAAGCTTTGTACAATCAGACAACTGAAAGTTAACCAACGGTTTCCCACAAGACTGATTATGACAGCCCAGTATTAAAATTCAAAGAAAACAGTAAAAAGTTATGTGTACCCATTTTTTTAAAAGAAATAAAAACAAAGGGCACTTACGCTTTTGCTCCGAGAAAGTAAATCACAAGTATTTCTTTTCATGGCGATGTCTTAAGTAATTCAAACGGGCAATAGTTGTTTCCAATGTCACTGCTCTCACTGCAACAATTAGCCACTCAAAAGCCAACTGGCGTTCTGAAAAGAAAGGCAAGGAAATGTTTAATCGAGTATATGATTAACATGTGCACTTCAAAATGCTGTATGAGACTAGGACAGTAATTCTTCAATTATTCATCAGAACAGGCTAAAATGGTTCTGTGTTTAAAGCAATAAAAGGACACACAAGCAACATTTCCAAAACAGCTTTTGTTAAATGTAAGTTAAAGATGTCAAGCACCATCTGTTTTCCATTAAATACTCAAGCCTACATTTCTAGTAGCTGAAAAAATAGGTATGGTGGCCACAACCGCCAGTCACAGGTATGTAACAAAAAAGTATACCAAATTTGTCTGTGCTGGTGCTTGCTGGTATAGCTAGGCACCCCACAATTTTCCCCTGACAGGTCACTAGGGTAGCCCTGTCCATCACTAGAGAATGCTCAACTCCATCTGAAAGCCCTCCGATCACTACATCACGGCCTCGTGTTTTATTAGCAATAATCCACAGTACACTGAATTCTTCCCAGTGGCTTTTCAGTAAATTTAGTGAGTTCTCTACCCTTTTGACTCAAAGAGGTTGAAAGGTTGGGAGGAACAATTTACCTAATCAAGCAATAACTATTATTTCAAGTATTCCAGAATAGTTGTCACTTGAATGACACAAGAGCCTCGTGACCTAACCATTTTTGCACTAAAACCTAAGGTGACTCTCTGTTTTAAGTTTTGAAGAAAAAGCAAATAACATAGCTATTGCGTTGTGTTCGTTCTGACATTCCGCTATATCTGGACATGACTACATATTCATAGGGCATATTTACATGTGGGCTGAAGTACCTTTTAGGAAAGAAGCCAATCTAAGGGGAACCAGGATGAGGCAAACAGGCTTGACCAAAACACAAAAACTCTGACGTTGTAGATGTGGGCTGATGTGGTAGATGCAGACCGATTTTAGCAATAGCATACATTCTTATCATTTGAATTTGTTCTAAGCTTCTCAGAAGACTTGTGTCTGAGGTTTGGGGAAAAGAGTAACAGTAGCAAGGTCTGAAGGAGTTTATTTTGCTAAACTATTGAAAAATGTCAAAACGCATAGTGTGAATTACACATTCAAAAAAAAAAAAAAGTGAAGAAAGCAAAGTGACTACAGATAGCATAAAAAAGCATACAAAACACAAAGAGGGAGGACTCCATGGAACACAACATCTGTGGGCGCCCCTGGAGGAGGCCAGCCGTCAGGAGCAGGAGGATACAATGGCCCCCCACACCAGTGGAGAGGGACCTCACAAAGCTTTCCAGCAACCAGCCAAGGCAGGCTCTCAAGGATCAAAGACTTGTTTTGAACACCTGTGAGACACCGCTCAAAACTTATAAAAATAAAGGGAGATATTTTTAGAGAGGCCGGAGACCCCACAACAGCAAGGTGGAGCTAGAATCAGAGAAACAGTGTTTATTATAGCTAAGAACATGTCTATATGCAACTCGGGGACACGAAGGACACTGAGGGAGAAAACATTCTTCTGGGGTTGATGAAAATGCTCGCCCGAAGTGAGAGAAAAAGATGCATAATCAAATATGAGTTGCTAGGATAAATATGCTATTTTTCATTTGTTTGGGTTTTTTGTTTGTTTGTTTCTTTTGAGTGTGTATGGCTTTTCATAAGGGAGTGGGAGGCAGAGAAAAGAATTGATCCACAAATGCAAAGTTCTCAGCTTGTATACCTCCAGGAATTGAGTCACCTTTACTGAATGAGTTACAATGCTGAGCATTCTATTAACCCTCAGAAAATGTGGAATTATGTTATTCACCCAGATCAATTTAAGAAGTAGACAGAAATAATACAAATGGTGAACTAAGTAGTCCATACCTAAGGAGAAAATTAAATCCAGCTAAACGCTATAGGAAACTTACATATTATCAGAGAAAAACTCATTCAAAATATTTTATTATTCATCAGTATTTAATGAGTACCCTTAGAGGCAACCACGGAATAGTTGTCCGTAGCAGGCTAGTGACTCAATGGTTTTGAGTTAACAAATCAATAAAATCAGACAAATATGGTGGATTTGACCTGATAAGTTTTGCTGAATTAATCAGATTTTTAACAAATTTGCTTTGACATCATTTAAAGACCATCATTAAGAGATAATTTCCTATAGGAATTTAGAACCTGTATAAATTGAAATAAGCAAATGGATTTAATTGAAAACTGACTGCTGATGGATGGCCCTGTATGCCTACCGTGTTTCCCCAAAAATAAGATTTAACCGGAAAATAAGCCCTGGCATGATTTTTCAGGATGACATCCCCTGAACATAAGCTCTAGTGCATCTTTTGGAGCAAGAATTAATATAAGACCTGGTCTTATTTTCGGGGAAGCATGGTACATAGGAGGCAACATGGCCTCAATAAAACAAGTATGGACCTTGGAACCAAATAGGCATAGGTTAGAATTTCAGCTTTTTAATGGCATTCTATGTAGCTTTAGGTAAGTTATATAACGACTTTGAGCTTTTTCCAGATCTGCAAGAGAAATAATACTATTCATGTGTGTTTTAAGTTTTAATTAGCTAATGTACATAAAACAGGGTCTAAGAGAATGCTTGGCTCTCATCATCATCATCATTCAGTATCACCTTTTTTTTCTCTTACTATCAAATGCCAAGCAACAACAACAACCCATTCTTATTTTCCCCCCTGAAAGCACCAAACTCCCTCAAATAAAACAAACTTAGGCAAATATACTTTCAACTAGCACTAATGAATAATTTATAAGTTATGGTCCCAGGAGTAAACAGACAGCACACTCCCATTAGGATCATTACAGAAGGGTGTAGTAAAGAGACTATTTAAGACAATGTGAGTAGGGTAGAGGAATCCACAAAGGATGGTACAGTTCTTGGAGCTAGCAATAATGCAGTCTTTACCACCCCCAAGGAGAGGGATGGGTCACCACTACTTAGGAGAAGAGAGGCATAGAGAGGACTGCCTTGAAAAGGGAGGTTATTCTCTTGGACACAGCCTCAGGTGACCTTGAAAGGAAGGGGATGAGTTGGTGAACGTGACCTTATTCTCCTGTCTCCCTCTGATTTCCTGAGGGGCTTCCGCACTGCCAAATGCCACAGAGCCAGAGGCTGAACACCTCACTGGTCAGCCTCCCAGGACAGAAAGCCTTCTAGCGTGGGGCACGGAGGAGACTGGAGCTGGAGAGAACATGGTCATATGCCACACAAATCTGATCTAAGGCCTCTGAAGAGGATTGTACTTTTTTGCTATCTCATTTCATAATAAGAAAAATATTTGTCATTTATCCTTAGTCCTCCTAATAGCCCTGTGAGGTAGATATTATTAATATATTATCCCCATTTCACAAAGGAACTCAGCTCCAAATTGCCCAGTAAAGAGCAGAACCAGGACTCAAACCCAATTTGTCTCATTCCAAAGGCCATGTTTTTGTCTACCCTGCTACCTTGCTTTCCTGCCAATGTCATGAACTAACGCATTTGAATTATCAAGTGCTAACCTCTACAAATATCAAAGCTGTGCCAAAACTAAAGAATGCTTCATTTTAAAAAAAAGAGGTTTACTCTCAGGAAGGCAGTTATATTAGTTCCTACAAATTCCCCCCTCAGCAAAAATAATGCTATGAGACAACACAAACACGTTCTCCCTCCAGGTGCGCTACAAAGACCAGGTGAGAGAACATGCACGTGTGCAACTTCATTACTATAAGAATTTCCACACAAAAGTTAATTGGTAAGAAGAAAAAGCAGGGAGAACACTTTAGAAATAAAAATGAACATAGGAGGTAAGTAAGACAGATGGTGCTGGAACATTCAGAGACAGAATCTGAGTTGGAGCACCTGAGTAAGTTTTGTTGCTTTGATGAAAGGATAAGGGAACTAAGACAAGTGCTTTCCTAGGGATTAAGGATTTATATGGTGGAAAAGCCCTGAACTGGACATCAGAAGAAATAAGTTCTACTTTCATCCCTGTTTCATATACACAAGCTACATGGTATTAGGAAAAGCTCTTCTCTTTTTTCTCTGCCAGTTGCTTGCTTCTCTGTAGAGTGGAGGTAGCCATATTTCTACTACCCACCTCATAGGGTTGTTACGGGGATTAATTAAATAATGTCTCAGAAAGTTTTCTGAGAACTATAAATTTCCTTGCAAATGTAGGTTAATTATATCCATTTAAATATCAAATGTGCCAATGCATGTAGTAACTGCTGAATTATAAAGTCAGCTCTACTGATTAATTTTAAAAAATTTATTGAGCATCACATATGCACCAGGTACTACGCTAATCTCTCAGATAACCACTAACATTTCTAGGTCCACAAAGAAAGGACTGTTTGGGTACAATGCCTACAAATGATCAAAGCCTAATCAATCTGTCTCCAACTTGGTGTCTGTTCTACCTCATCAAGATACAACTTTCCAGCGCTGCACAAAATAGACATCAAGGCGAAACCAGAATAAGCAGTCTTTTTCCTTGGTTAGATTCTAATCTAAAAAATAAATAAAACTAGATAAGACATATAATTAAAAAGGGAGTCTGATCACTATAAAAGACAAACCCAAAGAACTGCAATAAGAACCAATTCAGTTTATCAAGGATCATCCACCAAAATACATGTAGGCAAGAAATTAGGAGACAGCAATGTAAAAACTAAATATTCAAAAAGTTAAAAGAAAAGAAGCATATGAGGGGATAAAGAACAAAGTTTGTATAGAAAAGTTTGAATTATTGTCATGGGCTCTGAAGTGCCCATTAATTTGCCTTCTCCACACATAAGACAAGTAAATTGAACATTTTCCTCAGTGTCCCTTTGCTAAATCTGTGCAGAGACAAAGGAAGGAGGTCCCTGATATCTCTGCATGTCTTCTAAAGCGTGAATTAAGAGAAAAGTCTCCTTTTTGGTCCAGATCTAAATTGCACAGAGGTTTCCTGCTATTTACACCTTCCATCTTTTCTCCAGGGTGCCCTGTGAAGGCTGTCCCTTATCTGAGTTCATGCTGAATCTGAGATCTACAAACAGCTCATGGTACAAGTGAGGAAACTGAAGTATCTGAACATTAGTAATCTTCTTAAGATCACAGAGCGACCTGGGACAGGAAACACAAGATTCAGACTAAGCCTGCAGCATCCCCTGCCCAGTGCTCTGTCCAGCTGATGATATTGCCCTGTTCACTCATTTCCCCAATAGGTCTCTACAGGGCCATCTAGATGTACTTTTCAGTGTTCCCAGCAGAGCTCAACAACTTAGTTTTTCCTACTTAAACCACAAGGATGGCCCTATAGAATCAGGTTGCAGCTCATGCTTTCAAGAGACCCTTCAACTACCTCTGCAGGGGCCTTACAGAGGCTAGAGTGATGTGTCAACCAGTGTATGCAGGTGTTTTGTGACTTACATGTTTACAAGATCAGACAATTAAGTTTGTGAACTCATCCTAGAAAAGTACTACATACCTCATTGCTGAATATCATACAGTCACCTTTGAAGTATTCCCCTTGGGAAGCTATGCACCGACACCAGAACCTAGTCCACCCTTCAAAACAATTTTGGAACTCTTTTTCTGGAATGACCATCAGAGCTGTTGTCATATTACCTACACTTGATGTCCTGAATGTCATTAAAATGTCTTCCTTTCAATATTTCCTTGATCTTCAGGTAAAGAAAGAAGTCATTGGGGGCCAGATCAGGTGAGTAGGGAGGGTGTTCCAATACAGTTATTTGTTTACTGGCTAAAAAACTCCCTCACAGACAGTGCCGTGTGAGCTGGTGCATTGTCGTGATGCAAGAGCCATGAATTGTTGGCGAAAAGTTCAGGTTGTCTAACTTTTTCACACAGTCTTTTCAGCACTTTTAAATAGTAAACTTGGTTAACTGTTTGTCCAGTTGGTACAAATTCATAATGAATAATCCCTCTGACATCAAAAAAGGTTAGCAACGTCGTTGCAACAAGTTCACAAACTTAATTGTCAGACCTCGTATATGACCTTAGCTCACTCTCTTCTCCAACACCAAACCTCCACCCTAGTCTGAATGGTCTCATCCCTCCAACACCTGAACCATGTTCACTTCTCCTTCCTGTCCCTAAATCTTAAAATGTTCTATTATTCTCCATCTTTCTGAACTTTCCTATTCTTCAAAGTCCAGCAAAAGTCCTTCCTTCTAATGACAATTTCCCCTGCTGTTCTAAGATATATGGGTTTCTACTTTTTCTGAATTCCAACAATAAAGGCTATGTGGCTCCCCAAAATCATCTACTGCCTTCTGTTCTCTCACTAATTGTATAATGGGTTTAATCTTTGCTTCCTCAACTGTTGGTTAAATAAGTACATTTTCAGGCCTTTTCCATACTGCAGGTTGTATGATTATAAAATGCAAATTTCTAAAGTTGAGAGTGATACATTATCATTCTTTTGCCTTTTCCACAGTGCTTAACATAGTGTCGGACACTTAGCAACCACTTAATAAAAAATATTTTAAAATAGAAATATAAACCCATAAAAAATGTTCATTTTAATAGGTAGTATAAAATGAGAAGTAAACATATATCAAAATGCAGAAAATAGTAAATCTCAAATTTTCAAAGAAATGAAAATTGAAATCTAAAGTTGTCTGTCTTGCCTACAAATTAGTTAAGTTAATGATTTTTGAAATAAAATATTTGATAATGGTGCATATATGATGAGACATCAAAATTATGTATTGCTTACTGGCTTCATAATGAAATAAATCTGTGAAAAGCAATTTGGTAATAGGTACCAAAATGATTGTTATATGTTCTTATAGAGTAATTGAGTAAAAAGCTTGAAATATGAAAAGTGCTTTATATACAAAGGTGTTGTCAGCAATACTACTTACAATAATGAAAATTGGGAAACTATTGGCTGCACAATAGTAAAGGACTAGCTAAATAAAATGAGAAGCTTCATGATGTACTATGCAGTGAAAAATATATATTGTACAAGTCATTTTAATTACATGAGAAAATGCTTCTGCTATGATGTTAAATGAATAACAGGATTAAAGTTGTATAAACAGCATGATCCTATAAAAAAGTTATGCACAGAGGAAAGACTGGAAAGATACATAGAAAAATATTAGTAGTTGTTCTTAGGTACAAGAATTATAGATGGTTGTGTTCTTTCTTCTACATTCCTTGACTTCTTAAATTCTCAACATTTGAGGTAAAGAAATACTTAAAAATCAGATCAAAAGAAAGTATTAGGGTGAATACAAAACAAGTCAATAACCATCTCTTCCTATTTCAAAGTATCTATTAAGTGCTAACCATTTGTTGATAGGATTGTTCTAGGAGGTAGCTGTGTTGTCCATTTAGTTGTTTGTTTTTGAATGTCCAGCTTTGCTATTTCATACATAATGTTAGACTTTGCCTTTTGGGTATCTATAGACTGGGAAAAGGCTTAGTTGGAAAGGAATGGCCAAAAACTAAGTCGTCTCTTACTGACCCTGCTATTTCATCCTTCATTTGGGTATCAGTTGATCTTGGTTTTCTGGAGCGGTTTTAATTAATTGTTTGTTTTTGCCCCAGCAATGGTGATTATCCAAAGAAAATCTTAAGGCTCTACTTTACCTAGAAATTCAATTATTGAGGTCTCCTATGCTAGTTTCCAGAAATGCAAAACACATGGAACTCAGAAAATGCAGATAATGACCTAAATCAGCAAACAAGAGATTTGGGTTTTGTAGGACAAACAGGAGCTCAATCCATAAAATATTTTTATATGTATTATAACTTGGAAAAACGCAATGGGGAGGAAATGTCTGTCACAATTTGCAACAGAAAATTATAAATGAACAATTGAACTCTTTATCTGGGTTTAGTTTCAAAAAGCTTTGTATCCTTTGAACTGTTTAGAGCCTCTTCTTAAGGTCTTCCTCAGCACTCTATCCCAAAGTGCACCTCCGCTTCCTGTCTCACACCATCCTATTTTTGTCCTACCTTCTTGGGAGAATGAAGGAGATTCTCCTGTCTGAGAAGATGAAGTGCTTCTCCTTCCATGTACAGTTGTGTCTTCTACCTACTCTCTTATCTTCCCTCACCCTATCTGCTCTAACTCGTCTGGCTCTCTTCCCTCAAACTCTAATTATTGTCTCAAAGGTCTCTCTTCTTGTTAAAAAAAAAAAAAAAAAAAAATCCTCTTTAACCTTATATTATTTCTTCCAAATATCATTATTTCACTCCATAATCAATTTTTTTGAAAGAACTGTCTATTAAATTCACTCCACCTCCTTACTCAGACCCTCTACCCTTCATTCCATTGCAACCTAGTTTTGCTCTTTCTGCATTTCAACTTCTTTCTAAAGATTCTAGACCTCCATACTGTCAAATTTAACAAACTTTATAAATTTTCTGACTAGACCTAGTTGTTTTTTTCTAGAAAGTCTCCTCCCTTGTCTTCTCTGATACCATCTCTGATGGTTCTGATTGCTTGACTTCTACTTCTTGGGGTCTTCTTTTGTTCAACCCTTAAATATGAATAACCACTGCTCTTACTGTTTTCACTGCTTCCCAAACATGACTGCATATCAAAATTATCCACAGAATTCTATAAAAGGCAGAATTGACCCTCCACTAGTTATTCAGAACCAGCAGGAGAGGTAGAGAAGAATCTATTTTTGACCAATTCCCCAAATAATACTCAAAGTTTAGAGACCACCATCCTGTTGATTGGCACTTGAAAATCTCTCCTCTACATTATATTCCCAGGCACTCCATTAGTTTTCATTGTTTGATTTGACATACATATGCTAATAACATACATATGGGTGCTAACAATGTATATGTATATTTCATATCCTGACTTATCCTGAGCTTCAGATTTATACATTCAAAAGTGTACCAGCCATTTCCACTAAGAAAATCCACAATCATCTCAAATACAACACATCCATATATGAACTCAACATTTTTTATTTCTTCACTCCAGAATATGCTCCTTCTCTTATCCTCTCTCTCTCAGTTCATGGTATCACCATCCACCCAATCCAAAATGCTGAGTCTCTCCCACTTCCTGCTCATCCACATTAAATCAATAAATATAACCTGCTGAAGTACCTAGCAAGTATTTCTCAGCTTTATCCTCTCTTTGCAGGTCTACTACCAACAATCTCTTTCAGACTTTTATCTACACTATTTCAGGTACCTTCTAACAGGTACCTGGTAGGCACCTCCTTGTCACCGACCTGTCCCTCCGTACATCACATTTCACTCGTTTGTTTTACTAAACCACTGTAATTCCCCACATACTCCATGCTGTTTCCCACCTCCACATCCTTCTTCTTATTTTGTTTCAGTTTTTCTTTTCCTTTTCATCTTCCCCATATCTACTTCCTCCCTTCTTTATTTAGCTATATGTAGTTCAAGACTCAGAGGAGGCGTCATCTGCTCTTGAGTTTCTTGGGCTGCCAATATCCCCAGCCTCACCTCCATTGCCAGCCTGAACCAATGTCCTTCCATAAGGCTTTCTGAATGCCTCCAACAGTATACTTGTCAAATTACACTAAAATGTTCTGTGTCTTACTGCCACCTTGGATTCTAAGACTCTTGAGGGTAGAAAACATTTTATGTTTGTATATACAATGACAACATAACATATACTCAATAAATTTTTACTGAATTCTGCCAAATTGAACTGCTTCCCTTGACTAGAATTATGCAAAGGAAAGAACATTTTGTCTCTAGACTAAAAGGAATCAAGTATTTTCTTTTGTAGTTTATACCCATACAAAACCATCATTCTATTCCCTTCTCCTCCCCCAAAATGATAACAGCAGTTTGTTCACCAGACATTTACTAGGCACTTGTGATAAGCAATGAACTGTGCTAGGGTCCAGGGTTGCAAAAATGAATATGATAAAATCTCTCTCCACAAGGAGTTTGCAAACTAGTGGGGAGAAAGACAAATAGTACAATGCATTGAGTGCTCTGACAGAGGCTCAGAATAGCTGGTGTGGGACCCAAAAGAGGCAGAAAGTGATTCATACACATAATGGCTTCTAAGCCTGTTCTGAGTTATTCTGCTCTTGCGAACACTTTGCTTTTAGTTTCTCAAATGCCACTTCATATATTGATGTTTTTCCCCAAGTAGAAGGCAAAGAACATGAAAGTAGGGACTGGCCTTTCCTTTCATCCCTTTTGCACATCTGGTCAGACCTCTGACCCTGCGGAAGAGGTGCCTGAACTCACACCCAAAAAGTATTCCGTAAATGCTATTGAATGAACAATGTGAAGGTGATTACACTTCTACTGTAGGAGAGAACACAGCACTTCTGATGTCAATACAACTTTATAAAATAATTGACATTTTTGGAAAACAAAGGTACATCATTTGGTTCCCAAAGTAGCTCAATTCTTCACTTCCAAGGGTATGGAAATGCCAAAATACCCTTTCTTTCAACACTCACCTTGACCAGTACTTCAAATAATCCAGCTGAGTTGTTTAGCCACAAATAAATTACATTTCTTTCTAGGATTCCATACTTTGTGTCCTTCCCCCCCATCTGAAACAATTGCGGCTCTCTAACACACAGCTTTTCACCTAAATAAAAGGCCAGGGACTTTCCATTTCATTTCTCACAATTGTAGGGTCTGTCACTTGAGAATACCCTGCTCTGGTTTTAGCTTCCTGCTTCAGTGAGGAATGTTACAACAGAAGGTTCTTTTCAACGACTTTTCCTTCCCGACCATGTCCTCCCACTGCTGCATTATAGTGCCCTCCAGGCCTGGGCAGTGGGTGGTGACTGCAGCAGTTTTATCCTGTGAATCATAGGACAGCATGGTGCGTAGTCTGCTGGCCTGAGGCTAAAAGGAAGGAGCCTCTGGGATGTGTCATCCCCCGCTAAGTTATAACAGATCCATTGAGAGCCTCAGGACAAAAATCCTTGTGTCATCATGAGGAAAAACAAAACGATGGCAAGACAATCCCCACAAAATCTCTGGTTTACGCAGCTCACTAACTACAAAGAAAGGGGGAGTTCACTGAAGCACTGAGGCTTTTTTTCTTTTTCAATACTTTTTCACCCCATATCAGATTAAAGCCTATTATTTGAGTACTTTTAAATTTGAGAAGTGTTCAAATGGCATTATTACTGAAGGCTGTGGGATGTATGCACAAACTGTGTAGTCCACAAATCAAACATTACAAATCATGGTCAGTACTTTCCATCAGGAGATGACCTCAACTGTAAAACACAAACCATTCTAACTCTCTAGTGAAAACAAAATAAATGCTATGTAGATGATCAATGGATCAATGACAGATGATAGATTGATAGACAGATAGGTAGACAGATAGAGAGAGAGATAGAGAGATAGAGAGATAGATGAGAGAGACACAGACAGAGAAAAAGGGAGCTAGAGAGAAAGAGAGGGAGAGGGAGAGATATCCATGTCATAGATCCTGAATTCTATTAGGTATAGCTTTCTCAATCTGAGCTATGGAAGCAAAATTATCATTACTAAGTTATTATGAGCAAAGCCCTTTCAGAAGTTCCATTTTAAACCAACACCCCTTTGTTCTTTAGTTGCTTCATCAATTTGCAATGAATTTTGCTTTTTATTTTCCTGTAAAATCTACACTTTGAAGAGCTTCTCTTAAGAAAAATTACAACTGAATTATTTTAAGACCTAGTAATACTATATTTGGACTAAAAGGGACACAATGAGAAGTTGAAAAAAATAAACCAGTTAAAAAGAGACTAGGGCAGCTGGCAGAGCAGCCTGCAGATGTCACTTAAGGCAGGTGTATGAAAGTTGTTCTAATGAGGCTTCACAAGAACAACTTTTATCCTAACACAAAGGAGCTCAGTACCCTCACGCTATCATTTCTTCCTGATAAACAATTGCTGCCCAAGGAGCCACTGCCTGCTGACAATACAAAAGAAGAAAAACAAGCCATAAGACTCAAAAAGTTTAATGTTAACTAAAAGAAACATAAACAAAGAAATTAACGCAACCAGAGACTAGGAGCAAAAACCCAAACCTATCAGCTCTCTGCCACTTAGGAAGCTACCACCCGTTAGCTACAAGGGAATGAGCTCGCTGTGGTGGAGTCATTAACACACACACGGTGAAAACTGCACATGCCCCTCAGTTTTAGTTGGAACCAAAGAACAAATTTTTAATCAATAGTAAAATGCAGGTCTTTTTTTTTATGTTGAAATTAAAACAAAATCTGAAAAGAAGCTAGAAAACAAGTTTGGATTTTTTTTTTTTCCCTTTCCTGTTCAAGAGTTTTGTTATTTATTCTTTATTATGGGTATTAAAGGTAACAAACAACAAAGTCAAGATCTATTAAGGAAATAATTATAATACTTTTCTGCCATGAGAGTGTCGTTTTCAATGTATTCTTTCTCTTTCATATTCAAGGTATATTAGGGAGATAGAATCAAGTCAACCCCTTCAGTTGAGTGACTTTTTATTCAAACCATTTTCAATCTTATGAAGCTCATCCCATTCCAAAAGAAGGAATTTTAAGATATCACCTGAAGGAGAAGAATTTACAGTAGAAATAAATGTGGTGTTTTTTTTTCAGAGAAGAAAAGGAAGAGCAACATCAACTAGTGCAATATTATGTGTTTTGAAATTAGTGGTGCCTGGATTCGAATTATTCTTTGTCACTTCCTGATTTAATGGCATTGAGGAAGTTATTTAACCTTTTTGAATGTAAACGTCATGGTCAATATAACTGTAACTATTGAAACTCACACTGTAGGGCTACAGTGTAGACTAAATGATGGACTGCTGGTTAGCACATATTATATTACGCACCATGCCTGGATTAAATGTTCACTTCATTTTACTTTTTTTACCCTTTACTTAAGTAAGCAAGTACGGGATTTTTCAGGAGGCTCAGATTTTATTCATACTGCAAAACTGTTTCATTAAAAATGGACTCTACCGAGGATTATTATTCTGCAGTTGCACTGGCACAAAATAGGAGGAGCCTATCCTAATTCTCAGGACACTCAAGTGCAGTACAAGGTTTAATCTTCAGATTCTGCGTCTAGGCCTAAGCTCTTCCATGGCCTTCTCTCAGGTCAAATGAACATCTCAAACCTTACATCCAGAGGTTTGAAATCCTTTCCACTCTGACACATCCTTCAAGTACACACTGAATGAGCTTCAAAATGAAACCTATCAGTTTTCCAGCAAGAAGTTAACTGTAACACCCACTCTCAGCTGCAAGCACTAAATAGCTACCAAGTTTCTCAGCAAATCTGAAAGACTCTAAGTTTAGAGAAATGACAAGCGAGGAACACTGAGTGACACACAGAAAAAAATTCACCTCAGTTCACGATGCTCCTCATGATTACCCAATAGCTGCTCAGAGCTTGGTTGCTCTAATTGAAGCCTGTGCTGAATCATCGCCATTCATGTGGTACCCATCTGGCACCTGAAATTAGATTTTCTTTCCTCTTCATTCATAATGATGATAAGGGATGGAGGTACATAGCAGCAAAACCCCTTAAAGATTATTTTGCTAATAGATAAATTTCTTATTGGAAATGGAAAATGGCAGTTTCTTTTCTAAGAATCTGGCTATCTTTTATCACCCAATGGTTTATTACCGTTTCCCTGAAAATAAGACCTAGCTGTGGACAAATCAGCTCTAATGCGTCTTTTGGAACAAAAATTAATATAAGACCGGGTCTTACATTATATTATAATATCTGGTCTTGTAGTTTAGTAAAATAAGACCGGGTCTTATATTAATTTTTGCTCCCAAAGACGCATTAGAGCTGATTGTTCAGCTAGGTCTTATTTTCGGGGAAACACAGTAGCTCAATTTTTCAAAAGGGCAACGACACTTGGGAAGCTAGAGCTTTATCTTTGAAAAATTTCTTTAATTTACTGAAGAAGTAATATAAGCTAAGTCATGTAAGTTGCAAATTTGTTAAAAAGTTAATATCTGAAATCTAAGTAGCTGAGGGAAAGAGACTTGGGAGTACAAGGATCTTTAAATTTCCAGCTCATCTAAAACTCTGCCATCATCAAGATGATGGCATACCCTACTATAACGTACCATACTACACCATACCAAATATATCGTTATTGGTCATCCTATCCTTAAATACTACTAGGGAAAGAAATCCCTTAACCCACTACAATACCTAGCATTCTTAAAAATCTTTTATTTTTTTTTTGGGGGGGCACCTATTTGTCTCATATTTAGCAAAAACCATTGTTACAGTATTTCAAATCCTTAAAAATCTTAATAACAATTACTAAGGGGTGTGGTAGATGAGGGTAAAAGGGATCAAATATATGGTGATGGAAGGAGAACTGACTCTGGGTGGTGAACACACAACATGATATATAGATAATATATTACAGAATTGTACACTTGAAACCTATATAACTTTCCTAACAATTGTCACCCCCAAAACTTTAATTAAAATAATAATAATTACTGTTAATTATTATGATTATTATTTATTCTTGGCTATTCATCTTTTAAAGACCAAGATTATTCTGCTTTGCTACTTATTGAGTGACTTTCAGCAAGTTACCTAGCCTCGATGTACCTGTTTCTTGGTCTATAAACTGTAACTACAATAGCATGCTTCATTCCATTGTTGGAAGAAATGCAGAATTCGTTAGAAGAATAGCGGTAGAGCACTAGAAACAGTGACAATATATAGTAAGCACTCATTAAATATGAGTTATCATCATCCTCTTATTTATTTCTTACTCTTAAGAAACTATAATTTGTTTACAGTGAATGCACAGTAAGTGTGTAATCAGGGCCACTGTCTTGAAAATACTAATAGTCCAACATATTTTTTTATTCACTCTAAATCATGGTGCTCTGTCGTACCCTACTCATTGAACCAACTACTTTATCCTGGCCCATGATGAGGAAGCAGAGAGATGATTAAAACACTAGATAGGTTAAGGGGAAAAACAAACCCATTTTATGCTCCAGAAGTGAGCCCCACCCTTGCTGGATTTCCTCATACCAACATAAGGCAGGAATATTGTTTTAGGTAGAATGAGAGTCTAGGATAGCACCTAGAAGGCTCTCTCAGGGGCTGAGTGACATTAAAGGGACCTTAAAGTTCCCATGTGCCCATAGAGGTAAAGGGAGATAGCTGACTGCTGACTGGAGAACTTGACAGCGATGGTTTGGAGAGAGATAAAGTGGCACTAAAGTTGAGAGCTGTAAAGAGGACTTCCCAAACTGAAGATCAAATGAGAATCACAGCCAGACCTGAAGGGAACCACAGCCCAGCAAATGCTGGGTGACAGCCTAGTTGGCAAAGAAAGCTGAGTTCCCTAAAAGCAATTCCTATTCTTTGTGCCAAGAAGACAAAACAAAAGAGAATTTAAACCAGTTTCAGGTCTTTCAAAAGTAGAGGCAGGAGGGACAGAGACCAAATCATTGCCGAGATGAGTGATATAAAAGCAAGCAATTAAAAAACTGTGCATAAACCAAAGTCACCTTTAGCCCAATGCTATGAGAAAAATAACTTTATTAGTATAATCCACAAATATTTACGAGGCATTTATTGTATGTCAGGCAATGTTTTAATACATACTAATCACTTAGTATGTATTAACTCATTCAATTCCCACAACATTCTGTAGAATAACTACCATTTTAAGACCCAATTTTTAGATGAAGAAATGGAGACAAAGAAAGGTTTTACAACCAGCTCAAGATTACATGGCTAGTAAGTTTTTTTGTTTGTTTTAATTAGTTTCAGGTGTACAAACCGATGGACACTTGTTTTATTATGGCTAGTAAGTTTTGAACCTTGGATGTGTTTTCTCCTGTACCCAGAGGACATTTTGTTTTTTAGGGAAGAGGCTAGTACTTGTTCAAAAGTAGAACAACAATCCCGATCTGGAGCTAAATTTTGGATTCATTCATTACCCAAAAGAAAGCATATTAATCTATAAAATGACTAAAGTTTTAGGTGTTTTTTTTTGCCCCTTATCAGTGGGAACTGTAGTCCTAGAGCCAGAAGACTGGTTATAGGAAATAAGAAAAGCCCCATTATTTCTCTATTTGAATTTTAGTGAGTAAATT
The DNA here is from genome assembly GCF_057876585.1 of Rhinolophus sinicus. NCBI lineage: Eukaryota > Metazoa > Chordata > Mammalia > Chiroptera > Rhinolophidae > Rhinolophus > Rhinolophus sinicus. The sequence goes on from NC_142503.1 coordinate 38,282,836, forward strand.
TTGAACCTATTATAGATGTTAGCATAAGTATATCAAACTTCCAGCATAATACAGAAATTTCAATCCATTTATTTCATTCTCCTTGCTCCCAAATTTACTTGAAGTGACCAATGAAATATAGCCATAGGAAAATTAGGAAAGAGTGACATCAATTTAAGGAATTTCCATAAAACTGTCCACAAGATCCAGACTGTCCACGAGTCCACATACTCTGGAATGTGAGAAGCGTTTAATAATAAGAAATCTGTTGAGAAAATTTATTATATCAAGAAATCAAGAGGAAAGAGAGACAAACAATCCTCTGTAAAAATGTCTAAAAATATGTGGGGGAAAAGAAAAAACAAACAAAAAAAAACACCTCAACATTGAGTTCTAATTTTTAATGTGATAAAATAGGAATACATACCTTCCTCAGATAGCCAATGCCTTGTTTATTGATGAAAGATTGGAGATATTACCATTAAAGTCAGGAGCAGAAGGACACCCACTATCTCCACGCTTAGTTACCAAGGTGTTTAAAGCACTAGCTAATAAGTATTTTAAAAGGGAGTAATAAGTATTGTAAAATAGGAGGCAAATTTTTAATTATATGAGAATCATAGAAGTCTTTACTTGAAAGACTCCAAAGAATAAAGTGAAAAAAAAAAAGAAATTAAAAAGAAAAGTTCAGTAAGGTGGTTGATTACAAATCAACGTTTTCCTATATACCAACAATTAGAAATATAGTAGCTAAAAAAATAAAAACACAACTAGGCATGAAGAAGATTTTTTGGGTTTTGTTTGCTTGTCTGTGTAGAAAAGTATAGAAGATACATGAAAAAATACTAACTATAAAACTTTATTGAAAGACATAAAAGGAGACATGAAAAGAAATAATATGTTTCTGAAGAGGAAAGCATGTGCAGATCTAATCATGTGTAGTCCAATCTGAATTATTTATCCATTTATTTATATTTAAATGTTTGTTATAGAACTTTCACACACATACAAAAGCAGAGAAAACAGGATCATGAACCCCATGTACTCCCCATGCAGCTAAACTATATCAGCATTTTTCCAATCTTGTTGTATCTACCTCCAGCATGCTCTTTCCCCATCATCTCTCCCAGCATGCATAAGACATATATACATAAATATGATCGTTATAGCTAGAAAAACAATAATAATTGGTTTTTATTAAAAACAATAATGACTTGTTTAAAAACAAGTATTATTATTTAAAAACAATAATAATGATGGGAAAATTTCTGTAATAATTAAAATAACTGATGTCAGTACCGGAGTAGGAAAAAACCAATGGAATTGAACAAAAATACCAAAGAGATACAACTACAAATAAGAATTTGATATTCGATAAAAGTAACACTTTTTATCAATGTTTAGAGCATAAGTTAATCAATAACTGGTGTCCATCAGATGGTATATTAAAATAAAAATAACATTGAATGTTAGAGCACTCATTTACTGCCAGTGGGAATATATAGTCAGTACAATATTTTAAAGTAGGTATTTGGTAAATATGGCCAAAGCCTAATAAACACACATGACCGTTGAATCAGCATGAAAAACGGATACACAGATGTATGTGCAAAGATGATGATCAAAGCATTGTTCATTATAGGAAAGAATGTGAATCAATTAAATAGCCAATAATAGAGGAGTATCTAAACTAATGTTGCTATAAAAATGCAATGGAATATTATGAGGCTGTTAAAAATAATAATGTAGATGCATATATAAAGATGTTCATGATAAACTGCATAGGTTATAAAACTCTATTTACAGTATGATCCCATTTCTGTACTATATCTATACATAGAAAATAACCTAGAAGGATATACATAAAAGTTTAACAATGTTTAGCTCTGAAATCGTGGGTGTTTTTTCTCCTTTGGTTTTTGTGCCTAATCTAATTCTACTCATACAGTGAACATGGGCTGTTTGTATCATAAAATTTTTAATTAACAAAAAAGTATGTATAATTATAATTTATAGTTTGCAGATAAAGACCAAAGTTGTAGGAAGAAAGAATGGTCATGGAATTCCTTAGTCAGGATTGGGTTGATGCTTCTAATGTGAAAGATGACATATTCTGTTCATGACTAGACTGAAGACAGGATATTTCAGATTATTAACATACGCATATATGCCCTGACTGCTATGAGATATGAAACAAGTTTTGAAATTCAAGCATAATTATAGAAATTCAAACATATAGTTCTTACAGTTAATTCTCCTGAATACTAACGAAGTTAATGAAACCAAGGAATCTTAAAAATAATAGATGATTAACAAGTTTATAAAAATGCACAGTTTTTAAATTTCCCAATTAGTCTTGAAATGAGCATTAGTTTCCATGTTTCAGATGCAAAATTTCATTGACTGAATTAACTGTGTACAAAAGCACTAGCCAAGACATATTTTCTGTCAATTAAAAGACGAGAGCAAACATACTGGTCAACCTGAGCAAGCAGAAAGCCATATGCCCACACTCCGTAGCCTGTAAGATCCTTGATCATGCCAAGCTTGGCCCAGCCATGTCCCCCAAAACAATCCAATTCCCAATCAAGAGGAATTTAAATGGCTCTCTATAAATGGGTATTTAGAGAGAGAAAAAAAAGAAGAAGAAGAAAATAGACATCTGTTGAGTGGCAGCTTTTTGCCAGAAATGGTATTATTAGTTTACATCAATTATTCCACTTAGTTCTTCAAGATATATAGACTAAGGCATCCCCCATTCTGTAGATAATAAAACCAAGCCTAAGGTAAATAAAATGATTTTCCCAAAGTATCACATGTGACAAGCAGTAGAAGAGAGATTCAAATCCATATCTCTCTGGCTCAAAGTTTATGCCCTTTTTGAAGGACTTTAAAGGACAAATCTGATTTTGTTACCCTGTAGCAACTTAGGGGTGGGAAGGTTTGGAGGTTAAGCAAACAGACTTTGGAGCGGGAATGCCTGGACTGAAATCCTGCTCTGCTACGTGTTAGATGTTTGCCTCTGCACACGCTTCTCAACCTTTCTGCAACTCAGTTCCCTCCCCTGTAAAGTGGGAGTGATAGTAGCACCTGCTTTGTAAGTTGTAAGGATTGATAAGAGTTAAGATGTGCAAAGAACTTGGGACTTTCTTAAGATATGGTAAGCATCAATAAGTGTTAGCTATCTTTGTTATTATTTGTGGGGGGTGTCTGAGCACTTTGTGCTCCATTTTAACAGCTGGTCTTTATTTTATTCTCTGTCATCCTTATCTCAGCTTTCTCCCTAACAGCTCCATAAGCTGCAACTCTGATCCCCATCTCAGTGACTGGGTTCCTGCTGGCTGCCAGGCCTCCCTGTGGTCAGCTGCCTGCTGGCTGCCCAGAGCATGAAGACAGCCCCTGCTCAGCCTTGCTGTGCTCTGCCAGGCTGTTGGGTGCCACCTCTGAGTCCTTGCAGGACCTTGGCTGTGCCACCCACCACTTGTCACCTCTCTCTCAGTACACTGCTCTGCTTGCAAACTGTCAAAACATTCTGCCTCTACCAGTGGCACCTGCCCCTCCCCTCATAACAGATAATGTTTCCAGAGTCTAGCAGCTCAGAATCTGAAAATGCTCCCAGTCTGAGCCATCATTGTCCACTGAACTTAAGTTTGGGGAGGAAGCTTCTCAAGCTAGAAAATGTGTGCTTCCTCCCATCTCCAGAGTATCATAAAGATCAGTGCAAGATGGGAATTACAAATACACTTCATAATAAAAATTGGACCAAGTACACAATATATCCTTTATGCCACTGAGATATCTCCAAACATGGTATGATTCTATACAAAGAAATTACATCTGAGTGTGTCTGAAGACGATGCTGCCTTCTGCATCCTGACTCTCTCAGCTTTGCTTTCTGCCAAAACACATTCACTGGCTCTGAGCACTTTGTCAGACTCATTTCACCAAAAAGGATTTGCAGTGTGACACCTGATTTGAAATCACCTGCAGATCTTTCATTGCTTTTGCCATCTCTGCTCTTATGTTAATAAGTACTTAACAACTGACTCAGAAGTTCAAATCCTTCTAGATTATCTTTAATGATACAGGCATCTCCTTCAAGGAAATAGCAAAGTATTTTCCATAGCACAAGGGCTGCGCAGAAAAATAAAATATTCTGAGGCTTCAAAGGACAGATTTCCCAACCTCCCTGGCACCCTAGAAATGGAGCAATGAATTCTTTGGCCTCACCACTCATCCAAACTTCCCTGTGTTTTGTTCTAAAATTTCTAAATATCACAATTTTTCATTTTGCTTTCTGAAGATGAATACTTTGTATCTACACTATGCCTTTCACCCAAAGTTCTCAAAATTACTTTACATAAAAATTGCAAAATGTGGAAGTTGGTTTTCAAATAATGAAAGGGAAGCAAAATCTTCCAGTGACCTTGAAAAATATATCTGTACACAAATAACATAGGGCTCATATTAGATTGGAAGCAACCACTGTTGGGTCAACCACATTTTACTCTCTGCCCTATAATGATATCATGGTTTCCAGCAGCATGCAATAAATATTCAGGAAGAAAAGCCAAATATTTCTTGAGTATCTCCTAATGGTGCAATATCTACTCTAGAAAGTATTGTAGGGAGGGGAAAAAAAAGGATAAGATATAAATCTCTTTAAACACTATACTGGTTAGAGAACAAGGCTGACACTGGAAACAATTACAGAACACTACAGTCTATAATTAGAGCTTAATAAATAGTGTGGCACAACTAAATAAGTTTAAAAGTAATTAAGAAAAAAAAAACGAGAGAAGCTATTATAGGTGAGGGAAGTGGAAAAAAAACAACAAAGTGTGTAGTTTAAAAGCGGTGAGGGTATGGATGGGCAGAAAGGAAAGGGAATGGAATTCATGCCTGAAAGGAACAGATTAGAGGAAATAGACATGAAGTCATTGCAGACAGGGCAGAAAACAGTAAACAGGTATACAATGGGGGAAAGGTGGGAAGAAAGTCTTCTCTACTGAAACAGAGGATTTGTTACAGGGAGTAGAGGGAAATAATCTGGAATAATTAAGTGGAAAGGAAATTAAGTGGGTCCCTAAGTGCCAGTTGGGCTTGATCCAGTAGGAAACTAATGCAGACTCTTAGCAAGTGAATGGCATGGCAGGGCCCTGCTTTAAGAAGTATATTCAGACCCCAAAAGAGGAATAAATGAGAAGTGATCTAATTCATTGGGTTGTTTTCTTACAGAGTCCTTATTTTATAGCATAAATTGGAAAGACCAGTTCTCCTTTCTTATTATTTCTGAAACCTTGGGTGATTACAAGACATTCAGAATCTCAGTGAAAATAGGAATAATAATGTATTTGTTACATCATTTTACAAGAGTTAGATTGTGAGAGGCAATATAGTATATAGAAATTTACTAAATATCAATTCTTTCCCCAATAAGCTATTTCAATAGTCTACGAATATTTAAAGATTAATCCTAAATGAGATTCTGAGATTTAGACAAAGCTGATACATGGAGTGTCTAAGGAGTTACGGAACAATCAAACTTTTTAATTGATCAATCAATGGTCTAATCTTATTTCAGTATAATCACATAGACCTAGGACTAGTACTCATTCAAAACGGCTTCACAAATGAATAAGTATACTGAATTTTGAATGGGTCATCCTTATAGCACACCTGTTACGTTCATGTAGACTTAGGTTAAGAAACAGACACAGCAAATATGGGGCTTCTATCCATTCATTCTTTCCAAAAATATTCACTGAGCACCTACAAAGTGCCAAGCATTGTTCTTAGCATTGGGAATGTAACAGTGAACAAAAAGATAAATTCTCACATGCATTTATCTTATATTCTAGAGGGGGAAGACTGATAATAAAGTAATACATAAATAACATGTAAATAAAATAAATAATTAATGAGTATGTATTATGTGAGATGGTGGTATGTGCACAGACAAAAACAAAACATTGATTGGGTGGGGGAGGGGTTGCCATTTTAGATAGAATGGGCAAGAAGAAATTCTCTGAAAAGGTAACATTTGAGTAAAAGCCTTAAGGAGTACAGGAATGAGGCTTGCACATGTCTGGCAGTGAGTGCCCTGCTGTGTTAGAAGCACAGAGTGAGCCAAGGAGAGGGGAGTTGAGATGGATGCAGAGAGGTAACAGTGTAGTTAGGGCCATGTACAGCATACTACAGCAAATCTCTGGGAACATGGCCCTTTGCAAACAGAAGAGAATAGAAGGATAGAGGCTGGCCCTTACAGGCAAAAAAGTCACAAAAGAGGAAGAAACGGTACCAAGCCCCAACTCAGCAACAACCAGATTTGCTCTTCAACAGCTGCCTAACTTTAAACGGCTCCTTCCTACACCCAGCCTCAGAATCCTCTCTCCCACAGTATACTAATGTGCAGTAGCAATAAGATACATAATAAAGTAAAAATACAGTCATCATAGCCTTATACATTATCAGTGCATCGAAGTGCAATCCACGAACTAGCAACAGTCCCATGTCACTCTTTAAGAACCACTCTCCTCCAACTGACAGGACACTATCAAGCATGCAGGAGGTTCCAACAAGGGCAGAAAGCGCCACCGAGAACAGATGGCATCTGTAGGAAGCCCAGCTCACCTCATGGGCTAGGCTGCCAATGAAGAGCACAAAACGGTGAAGGAAAAGGCAACTCGAGGTTTATAAATTAACATTAATTTCTGAGCTTCTCTCCTTTCCATCCACTGATTAAAGCCAGGCTGGCTAGGCTCTTGGATGAGAAATCTGGAAGAGAAATCCACTGAAAACCTCCATCTAGAGTCAGACAACACTTTCAGGAACCGTTAAAAAGCCTGCTTCCCCCAAAACAAAGTATTTTTCTTAGTGTTCATGGCCTGGGTGCGTGGTTTGTTCCTTCTTGCACACTGAAACCCTTATACCGTAAATATTTAATAAGGAAATTCTTAATGATATATAGCCTCCCATTTCCCAGAGATGATCATAGATAATCATACTGTTGAAACATTAAAAACATTGCCATGTCATTGTTTTCTCTCTGGGTATTCCAAAATGGGGATTTTTGAAAAGCTTCCTGTTGACAATTTTGGCACTCAGCTAACAAACAAAAACACTAGAATTCTGCCAACATTTCAACCTAGCAAACTGCCTATTGTATGGCATTAAATAAAGCAGAGGAACAACCCAAAATGATAATGACACAGAATGATGAAATGTCACCATTATCTTACAGCAATTTCCTGAACATCATTCTAGTGGGGAATTTTTGTTTTCCCACAATGCAGTTTGGGAACAGAATTTATTTCCTGAGATATGTTTAGAGGTTACTGCACTTATATTGGCAGATAAGAAAGAACTCTAGAAAAAGGGAGAGATAGGAAGAGAGGGGGGAAAGAGAGAAAAAGAGACAGAAATTGAGGAAGAGATGTGAGAGAGAGACAGAGAGAGAGAGAGAGACAGAGAGAGAGACAGAGAGAGAGAGAGATTGAGAGAGAGAGAGAGAGATTGACCATAACGGAAGTCATAAACTGATTGTGTTTTCTAATTATCTTGAATCTGATGAAGTATTTGCTTTAAGTTGGGACCTTCCCTGCAATAACTACCTTACTTGAGAATTTAATAAAAGCTACCACAACATGATCAGAAGCCTTACTAAGTAAGTAAATTTGTTATTTGTAAGTAATTACATTTCTACTTTTGCAGCTATAAGGTAAAAAATACTCAAAACAAAGGAAATGCATAGCAGCTCAAAGTCTTATTTCTCTCAATATGAATTGCAAGTGTAAATTTTGAGATCCATACTTAGAATCCACAAATGTCAAGGTAGCTTCTAAGTTGTGTGTGTGTGTGTGTGTGTGTGTGTGTGTGTGTGTGTATGGGGCGGGGAAGGGAGAAGCTGCTGGTTTTCTTAACATATGACTTAAGAATCATATGTTAACTCAACTTAAGAACATAGAGTTTTAGTAAAATTGTTAATCGTGACAAGTTATAGCAATTCTTAGGGATTTTTTTTTCAAATCCAATAATTCTGGCAAAGAGAAACTGAGAACTGGAAAAAAATATATGTAAACCCTCAAGTTTTACATTTACCTCTAAAAGAGATGTTCCTTTTGTTAAAAAACAAAATCCTTTTCCAAAGTCATGTTTGAAAAAAAGAAAAATACAGCCTCATAGAATTATAAAATCAAACTTAAAATTTGAAACAGCAAAGTAACAAAATACGTTAAAAAAAATACGTTAGGTTCTTAAAACACGGAACACAAAGCTGGATTCCATCAGAAAGCGATTTAAATTACTCTAGACCTACTCTTTTGATTATTTAGCCAAAGACAGTATGACCTTTTCCTACAAATAGAAAGATCTGTGAGTTGAAAAGGGACGCCCCCAACCCCACCCACACAGAAAGTACCAAGAAGCTCTTCTGTAAGTGTCTAAGAAACCAACTTGACTGTTTCAAAAACCATTTCAAATCCCACTGTAAATACATCATGACATTATCATCTTTACAGGGTTCCCTTTCTTTTTCCCTGTTTTTCCCTTTCTTTTACAGAAAAACTAGATTATAACACACGTACTTCTAGGGGACTAGAGTGTCAGGGAGGAGTGCAGGACGGCCTCAGGGTGACCAAGACCAGTTCCACTTTGGTGCATGTGTTTCTAACAGCTGTGTTTCTAATGAACAATGATCGCCACAGCTGGGAGGCCTGGCTGCTGCAAGTGGCGCAAGCTGAGAAGTGGCACAGCCACAGCTGGCAGCAGCGGTGCGGGACTGAGGCACCAGCAGGGCACTGCTGGAGGGGCAAGTGTACCAGCCGCCTTCCCCTCCACCTTGTCCCTGAAATCCCTGAGTCCTATTGTTCTGCTAAAATGGCAGAGGAGCATTCCCAGCACAGAGACAATTGTGCAAACCAATAACACCGTCATTCAGGAAACTGCCTCAATGTAATTCTCTGCATTCAGAGACCATTTAGTAATAGCTGGTAGATGCCTGGGAGGCATTTTTCTTCCAGGGAGATTGAAACAGTATGTGTATACTCTGATCACTTCCCACAATGCAGGAAGAAGGCAAGGCAAGCAACCTCCATTTTGCAGATAGGATAACTAATGTACCAAGCAGTCCAGTCACAGGAGACTGGGAACAGCCAAAACCCATTTCACATGGCACAGGTTTCTAAGTTGTCCTGAAGGAAAAACTACCTCCTTCAGAAATCTTGAGGGGGATATTATATATTTTTTTTCCTCTTTCTGTGTTATTATGCTAAAACCCTTTTCCAGATTTGGTTTGCTACCATATACATACTAAAAGTTTGAAAACAAAAGATAGAATTAGAAAAACAAATAAAGAAAACACTTATGATAAAATGTACGTGCATCCTCACCACCATTTGCATGGTCATTTTAGTGTAGTTTTTAGATTAGTTACTTGGGGGGTAGTAACATCACCGATCCAGACTGGGCAGTGTTTAATACTAGTACTCCAAATACTAAATGAAAATGAGTCTTGGTATGTTTTCTGAACATTTCTTTATTTAATAGCCCCTGAAATTGGGCATAGGCTACCCTTGGACTCCATGATTAACTTGACTCCAATGGATGTGATTTCTTTGTGTTTTGGGGACGACAGAGTAAGTAAAACATATTCATAAGCTCCCCAATATTACTTGTAGAGGAAAGATGTCATTACATATATAATTTTTAAATGTATATAGAAACTATTACTGTGAATTTAAAAAACAAATTCATTTTTAAGTGTCACTAAATTCACAGTGGCTCTTTGTTACTATATATCTTTCATGTGAGACATTCTAAAAATATAATTACTGTCATGTAGAACTACCTAGATTTAATGACTTGCTTCTAACAGATAAAATATAATGGGGATGATGGTTTGCAAATTCAGAGACAAATCTATTTAATTATAACCAAGCACTTCCCAGAGACTCTGGTGAATTTGCCTGTCTTGCATTTCTTCTCCCTTTTCTGGATTCAAAAATCATAACTTCCTACAATTCTCTTGGGGAATCTTTTCCAAGTTTTTGATATCTCAGAATATATGCCCTCTGACCAGCAGGGGTGGGAACGTAACCCAAACCTGGCCAATCAGAATACCCTATACCAATAGCCTGCCAGTGATTGGTGCAGTAAAAATTCCCTAAGAATTGATATAGGGATCCTGGAAGAGAGAAAGATCCTCTTCTTTGGGGATCAAAAGCTGTAAAAAATAGATAAACCTGGTTTTCAGAGACCATTTTTTTCTTAATTTCATGGAAAGGGCCTGCCTGACAATGATGTCAATACATAGGGCAGGCGAGCAAAGCCAAAAGAGGGACTCAGAGAAAGGCTTAGCCTGCTGCATCATTTAATCACCTGATACTAGACTTGTACCCACTGGATTTAAAATTGTGTGAGTCAATAAATTCATTTTTTGCTTAAATTACTTTAAGTTGATTTTCTGTCCCTTGCAATGAAAGTCTTGGCTAATGCTAAGGGTAAACAAAATTTTTTGTCACTGAAAAGATCTCATTAAAAATTTCATCAAATATTTTAAAAAATTAATGATCACTGCACTACAGCAGTTTCACGCTGCTATACATTTCCTTCTTCCTAAACTTTTCTTCTCCCTTGGTTGCCATAATGTCACACTCTCCCAGTTCTTACCCTAACCCTCTGACCATTCCTTCTTTGTCTCCCCAGTAGCCCCTTAAGTGTGGGTGCTCCGTGTTTTTGTTTTCAGCTCTTTCTCTTTTTTACATAGTTCCTCATCCAATTTCATCTATCTTATGTCTATTAGATATAATGAATTGGTCCTCAGCATCCATTCCAACCTCCCTCCAAGAGCCCACCCTTCACAGAGGTTGGAAAGGTAAAGACTACAAATCCCAGACTCCCTTGCAACAAGGGTTTTGAATAGACATTAGGTTCCACCCATCTGATGTGCTCCAGTGAGATATTTGGAAGACAGATGTGAAGCAGGGGCTAGTTTCCTATCAGTTTGGTTGTTTGCTATTGGCAAACTGGTGTGGGAACATGGGGTTTTCCCATAGCAGTGTCCCTGTGTAGAGTCAGATAACATGCCTGGAGAATTGTAGCAGCAGTGGTTGTGACAACCTCTTGTTCCCAGGATCACAGTCACACCATGCATTGTTGAACTACAAAGGTTCAGTGGCATCCTCCTGATGCCTCATCATCCTCTTAGGACCAGATGAATGGTCTTGTTCTTGGAGTCATTTCTGGGAGCCTGCTTCTTCAGCCCTTCCAATGCTTTTACAATTCCTCTGGAAAAGCTGGAGGGAGTGTTGGCCACCCAGGTTTCTCCAGAATGCTCTTCATTGACAATAGAATAAAACAAAAAACTTTGTTTGTATAGTTCATTAGGCTGTGCATTATGCAGCCACTACTTCCCAGGCTCGCCTTACCTCGTGCCAGTTCACTCTATACACCCTCACACACTGACAAACCAGTTCTCGCTATGCCCCTGTCATGGGCACATGTTCCTCTATTTTCCTGCATCTTCCACTCCTTTTTCACAGCCTGGTAAATGTCTGTGCAGCCTTCACAGAGTCCTTGAGAGATTAGGCAACTGTCTGTATGCACCACAGGACTCACCGCTCAATACTTTTAACATAATCACGTTAATGTATTAGAACTTTTGTTTTCATGTTTCTCTTTCCACTATAATTGAAATTCATTCAGGACATGGGTAGTGAATTTTTCTTGGTTTCTCCAAGTCTATCATCATATATGATACATAAATGAACAGAATGGGTATTACACCCTTCCTCAATTTATGAAATGTTGCAGAGGCTTCAATACATTTCCCTTCAGATCCATCTCCTTAGAGAGATAAGATCAGAAATAAAATATTTCTGCTTTGAGAAGATAGTACATACATATGAAAACTTTATTAGTATTACTACTTACAGCTTCAAGAAAGCTCCTTAACACCACACAGCACCACCATAAGTCATGTAAAGCCAAGGAAATTTCAACTATTTTCTCAAATCCACACACCCTCAATTCTGCCCCATAACCCAGTCTACCTTTTCATTCTCTCCCTCAAATTCATGGAAAAAACAAACAAACAAAAACAAAAAAACAGTCTACTTTGACGATCTCTCTTCTGCAATTGTCAACTTTTTCTATTTTGTGTGCTTGAATGATTTATAGAGTTAGTTTATAAACCAGAAAATCGAGGTACCCCACATTTCTTAACTGGGAGTCAGGTGGTCGGCACAAAGAACTCTTAACAAATTTAATAAAAATAAATTTAGTGCAGCTACCAGACACACCATTTTAGAAAGACTATTCTTCCCCTAAATTGGAGAAGAGTTAAAGCTTACTTGTTAATGAAAAAGTGCCAACTAGAAAGTATTAAATAGATATTAGCAGGGGTACCACATTATCCTGGTATATTATGGGTATTTTAACCATGGTGCATGGTCCTCCGTAACTGAATAGAAGACAGCTTCCCTTATTGATCCTTACTAGTTACTTAGAAAAGAGAAAACCTCACATTCCAAATAGGAGTTGGATCTAATAGAAGATATTTTAATCTCAACGTCTTCAAGGAAGAAAGAAAACCTCTGAAGCCAAGTTTCTAAGCCCCAGAGGTCCTCCAGTCCACGCATTACTTCTCCTACCATCCTCTGAAGCCCAGAGAGTGAGTGAACACAGCCATCACCTGAGGCACTCCTTTTCATTGAATCTGCACTTTCTCTCTCCTTCATGCCACTCTCAGCATGATCTCAGTATTTACCAATACTGACCCAACATCACTACAGAAGATAGAAAGTCCCTGCTTCCAGATTTTAACTTCCAAGGTAGGCTAACTGCATTCCTCAGTCACGATTGATGGAAGGAGAGAGTTATGAGTCAGGTCTTTACAGCAGTGTTTATGACTTATCTGGTGACAAAGTCTGGAAATGACAGAATTTAGCATTTGCCCTTTTAATCTCAGTTGGAAATGCTGTTTACGGACATCAATTCCTGGTACACACACAAGAACAACACACACACACACACACACACACACACACACACACACACACCAGCGAAAGAAAGAAAGAAAGAAAGAAAGAAAGAAAGAAAGAAAGAAAGAAAGAAAGAAAGAAAGAAAGAAAGAAAGAAAGAAAGAAAGAAAGAAAGAAAGAAAGAAAACTAGCAAACCAGAAAACCCCACTAGGCTTAACAGATAAGGAATTTTGAACACAGGTGAAAGTTACTTGCAACTATCCTTGTGAGTTATCCTTATCGTTACCTATTAAGATATTATTTTTGTTTCTTCTACAAGTTGTATGACCTCCAAGAGGGATGTGTGTTAATTGGCATATGGATTTACACTACATCTCAACCCTCAAGCAAGTCAGAACTGCAAAAGTTAATTAAGAAGCAAATATTTTTGTTTTTAGTGAGGGCCCTTTACTTTCCAAGGAAAATTAAGTTTCTTCAAATTACAAGTTGCCCTAGTGAGTGAATATATGATGTATAAAAGTCTTATTTATGCCCACATTTTTAGGAATGTATCTTTTATCTAGTTTTTAAAATGTGGTCTCTGGACAAATAACAGCAGCACATTACTAGGAACATGTTAAAAATGCAGGTTTGAGGCTTCATTTCAGTTATGAAACCATAAATATTGTGAGGTTGAGCCCAGAAATCTGTATCTTACCAAGCCCTCCAGGTGATTTTGACACATTAAAATTTGAGAACTACAGATCCCAAGATAAATATTTTATGGATGGAAATAAGAATTGAAGACAGAATGAGTTACCTAAGAAGTGCTTAATGCCACAAGTACTCCAAGTGGCAACGGTTTGAAAGCAATCATATTAGTTATCTGTCACATTTATAAATTCCCTAAATGCTATTACTACTGCCATAAGAATTATACAGCAATGTTGAAAAAACTTTGGAAAGGAGTTGAGCACTGAATTACTAAAGCTATATATTTTGGGGACAAAGATTTGGGAGATTCTCGGCCCCATGTTTTACCATCAGGCTCATCTCCCTGGATCCATAGGAGGGAATCAAGACAGAGCTTTGTTCTGACATGTGTAATAGAGAGAGCCACTTTTGACCTTGAAAACTAATGACAGTCACTTCCAAGTAAGAGCCTAGAACACAATCTTTGATTCCTGCTTCTGCTTTGGCCTGCCATAATCCTCTCTAGGGCTCCAGTTCTGAGAGCAGGAGAAAAAGTTTTTGAGATTCCCATTAGAGTTTATATTCAACAAATAAGAAATGTGTCTTTACCTTGTTCCAGGCACTTTCAAATAATTCTCTGATTAAGACTTTCAAAAATCAACTCTTGTAAGTTAAGCATTTTTGTTCCCTTTGTAGGATACATCTATTGTTTGAGTCTGCCCAGCACCTTATTTCCTTTCTCTTGGCGATAGCATATCTACTTCTTTGTGGGAACTGTTCCCTTCTTCATCTCATCCTGGGATTAATAACAATGGTTTTTCTCTCCCCTTTGTTCCCATGAGTAGATAGATGACTCAGGGCTACCCAGAGTCCTTAACCAGGATTATTATATAATAAAGTGAACGAGACAGAGATGCTTTCTTTTTCCTTTTGAGATGCTCAGCTGGGGTGTTGTAAGTCTGAGCTGCTACATAAAACTGCTCTGCTGTCAATGAGAAAAAGGCCAGCACACAGAGAGAAAAGCAGAGACCAGAGTCTCATAGTGGACTGGGCCCCTAAGGTTCCATATGCTGACAATGGTTTAAGTAACTTTTCTGATTCTAGGATCTATCCTCTTTCCAGGTCACTCTTTCTTGCTTGGCCTAGTTTTGTTAGTTTTCTACCACTTGCAACTGAAAAACTCCTAGCCATACTATGTACATGAATACATAAATACCATATACACATGTGAATGACTAAAATGATTTAAAAGACTAAGTATATTGCCCAAGGTACATACTTATTAACTGGAAAAGACAGGACACCAAATTCTTTATAAAGTCCAATGTATTTTCCACTGTACCACAGCTAGTTATCATCTTTAGAAATAAGCCTAGGGTCTAATTGAATGCATTATGTGGTGACTGGATTTTCAAATCACATAGTGAAACAGAACACAGAAAAATATGAACCACAGAAGAAAATAATGATAATTTAGACTTCATTAAAATTAAGAACTTTTGATTATCAAAAAAAGCATAAACATATTCACAATGCACAAAGACAAATTGATAACAATAAGATAATAGCTAAACTATTTGAACAGGACTTAATAGAAGAGGTTTCAAAAAGGTCAGCAAGTATATGAAAAGGTACTCAACATCATTATTCATTAGGAAAATGAAAACTAAAGCTATAATGATACCTTACCATACATTCATCAAATGACTAAAATTAACACTGAGAATACCACATATTGACACAATTACAGAGGAATGAAGGCTCTCATATATTGCTGATGGGAAGGAAAATTAATACTAGCTCTTTGGGAAAAACATTTGGCAGCAAGTACTAACTCTACATTATGCCTAACTTACGAACATGCAATCCTAATTCCATCTATAACTACTAAAATATAAATGAGCAGATATGTCCATCAAAATTCACAGCAGACATTCATAACTAAAAAACGAAAATAAAACAAATACCCATCAATAGAATCATTTATTCATACAGTAGAATAATGCACAGTAACAAAAAGCAGGCAAACAAAACTGTGGTGAGAGAAGTGAGAATGGTGGTAACCTCTGAATAGAGGCAAATTCACCGGGAAGGGAGGAGAGGAATTTTTTTAATCTTGCTTTATATATTATTAGTGCAGTGGTTACACAAGTGTACACACATGTAAAAATTCATTAAATCATACATTTAAGATTTATATACTTTCCTGTCTGTGCATAACTCATTTAAGAAAAAAAAAGAATTAAGAAATTGCTACAAGGATGTCCTGATTCTCCATTTAAAAGTTAACCTTGAAGACTCAAAAACAGAAGGCCACAAGGGAATAGAATTGAGATCATTGTGTCTCTGCAATACAACTGTGAAGTTCTGCCTACATGAGTTGTGCAACAAGAGTCTAGATTAAATATTTCAGGATTCTTTGGGTACAGATTGTGATAAACTGACGAGCAGAAATAATTTACACATTGTTAAATCATCTTTCTTGATCCCAGTTGAATTTCTCTGCTCCTTGAAAATAGGTGAAAATAAAACTCATCCCATCTAGACTCACAAACTCTCCCTATGAATTGTATATACTGGTGAACTCTGTTTTGAGGAGAAGTACTGGGTTGTTAAGTTACGATCTAATTTCATAAATATATCCACCTCTTCCAAAAACATCCTCAAATAATTATATTTTCTCTGTGTTTTCAAATTACCTTAGAATAACCCATAAATGGCAGAGCATTAATAAAATAGCATATATAGCAGCCTTATTATTTCTGGCTAATCATTAAAGTACAATAAACATGACAAAAAGCGTGTCTAGGCAAATATACACACTCACAAATATTATCCAGTCTGTTTCCAAACCTCCTGCATGCTGACCTTATCAATCCAATTAGATGGATACCCATTTCCAAAGCAAAATTAAAAGCACTAAACATAGCATTGAGAAAAATAGGCAAAGTTTAGCTTGCTGAAGAATTGTTCTTACAGTAAGTATATGATTTTTGTCAGTTTTTTTTGTTGTTGTTTTTTTGAGAAGTGACAATTGCTACTGGAATAATTTGTTTTATGCTTCTTTCACTAATGTAATCTAACAGCTACTATTGAATATAACACTGTAGAACTGGAAGAGACCTCAGGGATAATTGGTTTTTCCTCGGTCAAGAGGTAAGAAAACTGAGGGCCAGAGAACTTTAATTACTTGATCAAGTCAGATACTTGAGATATACCTAAGTTTCCTTAGAAGTATAGGTTTTCTCACAGATTAAAAATCAATCTGTGAGCTCTAAAGTCTAAATGAAAAAAAAATTATTGGGGAAGGGTAACAGGGCTTTATTGGGGAACAATGTGTACTTCCAGGACTTTTTCCAAGTCAAGTTGTTGTCCTTTCAATCTTAGTTGTGGAGGGTGCCGTTCAGCTCCAAGTCCAGTTGCCAATGTTAGTTGCAGGGGGCACAGCCCACCATCCCTTGCAGGAATCGAGGAGTCAAACTGGCAACCTTGTGGATGAGTGCCCACTGGCCCATGTGGGAATCGAACCGGCAGCCTTCGGCGTTAGGAGCACAGAGCTCCAACCGCCTGAGTCACTGGGCTGGTGTATATATATATATATATACACACACACACACACACACACACACACACACACACACACACACATATATATATTTCACAAAGGAAATTTTAGTTTACAAATTATGAAGAACCTATCACTTCTAGTCCATCTTCATTGGCACGGTCCTTGAGCTTACATTACGAAATACAGACCACTGATTCTAATCCTCAAAAATAATGGGAGTCTAAAGAAAAGGCCTCTGGAAATAATAAGGAAAGGGTATTTTTAAAATATAAGTAACAGAGGAGGATGACTCCTGAGCTCCCTGGAATACTGTGATAGTCTTCAATCTCACTTCCTATGTACATTCATTCACTTTTCTAAATCATTCTTCAGAATGGTCTTCCTAAAGCACAGGTTTTACATTCCAACACAGCCTTAATTGCCTATCTTAACACATCCCTAGAGGCTGAGGCTGACACTGAGACTAACGGGAACGTCACTTATTAGGAAGACTTCCTAGGAAAAGAAGGAGCAGGAAGAGGAGAAGGGAAAGAAAGGAAACCAGGCAAGATTGAAAGAGAAAAGGCACATGCACAGAGGGTAAGGTTGGCTCGCTAATGCGGAGCACTCCGGAGAAAGCGGAAGTCAGTGCTGCTGAAAGTGTGGTTTGTGGATCCCTGCTGTCTGAGGACCCTGTGTTACTGCTCCATGATGAAATAAGGTGCTTGCAGCTAAATCACTGAGCACACTGTTGATTTCGGCTGACATTTCTTTCAGAGTACTGTTTCTTTATGAAGGAAGCAGGATGTCGGTTTATGTTCTGCCACAAGTTCTTCTTGTCCTAGATGATAAGAAGTTTGCAGATTGGCTACTTTGAGAAGCACTACTATAGGTCATACCTCAGAATTGTCCTAATCAGGGAAGAGGACACTGGATTATTTATATCCCATCATCATTAACCACTGCTTATGGACTGTGCCCTGGGAATGGAGAGTGAAAATTCCCAGGCATTTCCAGATCTTCGCTGGGGTGGGAGGAGCTCTGGCAGCCTGGGCGCAGCCTGTCTGCAAGGACATACAGGTGCTAGCTTTTTGCTGCGAGTAATACTACATCAGTCCCTGTAAAGGAATATTCCTGAAACTCTAGTACAAGGAAATAATCCTAAACACTACAGAAAAAACTTTATGCACAACTCCGCTGCGTTACTTACATAATTACAAACAACCTAAAAGTCCATTACTAACAGAACAGTTACATTATCGAATGATAGACAATTATCTATCATTACTCCATTTTAACTTATTAAAAAATTAATACAACCCATGGGGACAGAGCCAGGAGTGCAGTTTCCAGGCTCTCGGCCTCACATAGAAAGGTGCTGGCTCAGGTAGTAAATGGCCATCAACTGTGATTGGATGGCCATAAGCTGTGGCTAGTTGGTCGTCAGCTATAACCAGTGAGCCATTGGCCACTAATATAACTGCTGTGGCTACACTAGCAGAAAAATGGGGGCTAGCAAGAAGATGGTGGCTGAGCTAGCAAGCTCGGATTGCAGTTAGCATGGCAGATTGCAGCTAGCAAGTGAGGTGGGTTGGCAGAGAGAAGTGGATGGCAGGTTGCGGATAGTGTGGTTCCTGCTACCTGTGTCTCCGGCCCAGCCGCCAGCGAGAATATAGTGGTATGACTCCCCTATCTATGGCTCTGTGGGTGATCCTTTTGGGCCTAGCCAAGTCCTGCATGCTTATGTGGGGAGTGGGAGCTGAGACCTCACATGACACCCTGCACGACAAATGGCGCAGCGAGCAGTGTCTCCCGCACGACACAACCATTTTTAATATTTCTCCTGTCTGTGAGTATTAATTTCTCTCATCAATTATAATATATCACTTATTTATATCTCTCTTGTGACCCCTGGATTATGCCTTTTATTATTATTTTTTTTTTAGGTATAATTTACATATAGTGAAATCTTCAGAATGTAAGTGTACTTTCGACTTGGTTTTGACAAATTTGGCAGAATAGTTCCTAGAAAATCTTTCTTAGAGCCTTCCGTAGTCAATCTAACTCCCGTCCCTGTGAGAAGCAACCACTGATCTGATGTATATCATATTAGGTCCATCCATGTTGCAAATGGCAAGATTTTATTATTTTTTTATGGCTAAGTCATATTTCATTGTATACAACACATATTCTTTATCCATTCATCCACCTATGGACACTTAGGTTGTTTCCAGATTTTGGCTATTGTGAATAATGCTGCAATGAACATAGGAGTGTATATACCTCTTTGAATCCGTGTTTTCATATTCTTCGTATAAATACCCAGAAGTAGAATACCTGGATTATATGGTAATTCTGTTCTTCAATTTTTGAGGAACCTCCATACTGTTTTGCATAGTGGTTGCACCAATTTAAGTCCCACCAACCCTGTATGAGGGTTCCCATTTCTCTACATTCTCTCTAACACTTGTTACTTGTTGTCCTTTTAATAACAGCCACTCTAACAGGTTTTAGGTGATAGCTCGTTGTGGTTTTGATTTGTATTTCCCTAATAATCAGTGAAGTGAAACATCTTTGCATGTGACTTAGCCATTTGTATGTCTTCTTGGAAAAATATCTACTTAGATCCTGGGTTGTTTATTTCTTTGTTGTTGCACTGTATGAATTTGTTATATATTTTGGATATTAACTGCTTATCAGATGTATGATTTGAAAATACCATCTCCCATTCAGTACGTTGCCTTTTCGTTTTGATGATGGTTTCCTTCACCATGAAGCTTATTAGTTTGATGTGGTCCCATTTGTTTATTTTCGCTTTTGTTTCCCTTGTGTTGAGAGTCAGATCCACAAAAACATCACTAAGATGAATGTCAAGGAACTTACTACCTATGTTTCTCTTGTAGGAACTTTATAGCTTCAGATCTTACATTCAAGTCTTTAATCCATTTTAAGTTAACTTTTGTGTGTGGTGTATGAGAGTGGTCTAGTTTTATTCTTTTGTATGTGTCTGTCCCGTTTTCTCAATACTATTTATTGAAGAGACTGTCCTTTCACTACTGTTAGGTTCTTGGTGGCTTCGTCAGAAATTAATTGCCCATATACGTGTAGGCTTATTTCTGGGCTCTCAATTTTGTTCCATTGGTATATGTGTGTGTGTTTGTGCCAATACAAAACTGTTTTGCTTACTATAGCTTTGTAGTGTAGTTTCAAAATCAGGAAGCATGGTACCTCAGGTGTTGAACTTCTTAAGATTGCTTTGGTTATTTGAGATCTTTTATGGTTCCATACAAATTTTAGAATTATTTGTTCTAGTTCTGTGATATATGCCATTGTAATTTTGATAGGGATTTCATTGAACCTGTAGATTGCTTTGGATAGTATTGATATTTTAACAATATTAATTCTTCCAGTCCAGGAGCACAGAATATCTTTCCATTTATTTGTGGTATGTTCAACTTTTTATGGGATACTGAAGGTTTTCCAAGGTCATTGTGCCATTTGACTCTTCCAAAGTTACAGTTGGTCCATATATTTGCCAGTATTTGATATCACAAGTCTTTTTCATTTTAGCTATTCTAGTAGGTGTGCAGTGATATCTCATTGGGGTTTAATTTAGATTTCACTGATGACTAATGACATGGAGCATTTTAAGTGCTTTATTGTGTGCCTTATATTTTATGTATTGTTTACCCTTCTTTCACAAGACTGTGAAGACTCATTTACCATGGAGCTTGGTACTAATCAGGAGTTTTAAAATGTTTGGTTTATAAATTAATGACCAAATGAACAGGTTTTTCCTGTCAAAACTTGTAAATAGAAGCAACTGTTAGCTCTTTCAAACACAGAAATTACAAATTACATAATATAATTTATAGCTCAATTACTAGGTGGTAGAAATTTATGAGATGTTAGAAGTTTCCCTTCCTTCCTTTCATTTCCTAGGAGACAATATGTCACACTTCCCCTTTCTTATTTGGAATATTTTTTTGCTCAGTGTACTTGGCATTGCACTGAAAGTCTTGTAGGACAGCATAGAATAGAGTAACCTGCCTAGGCAGAATGTGAAGGCAACAGCGAGATACAGGTTAAATTAGTAAAATCAACAAATATTAAATTTGGTATCTGAGGAGATAGACTTCAAAAACATTATGTTTCAAGCCCAAAATAGGCAGGCCTTGAGCATAATTTAATTAACAGTATAAACGTATCTATAGATTGAGCTTGCCTTTACTGGTGGAATGGTCACATTAAAAAGAGATCAAAGGTAGTATCAGGGAGCTAGAATTTACTATAATTTATTTAGTATGTATAGAAGAGCACAATACTGAATAAGGGACAGGAGACAGCACATGAATTCTAATCACTAAAGAGATGTTCACTATTGTGGGACACAGGTGGTTCGTCAGGTCTATCATCATGACCTAGAAGACAGAACCTCTCGTTTTACCTTTGTTCAGAGCCCATGATAACCAAATAGCCTGATGACTCATTTAGCTTCCCATCAAGGCTAGGCACTGGAGCAGACCCAAGGGTTCGGATCAGAACAAAAACAATACTTCCCACTGTAAAAGGATAAATGGACCCAGGAAGAGATGAGCTAATCAGATAATGAACATATTCTAATTGACTTACCGGTAATATTTCACATATTTAATTAATATGGCGCATATTGATTTCACGAGCTGCAAACTTAGTTGTGCTACAAAAATGACTATTTTCATTTTTGTATTACTGTACTTAATTGCTCTCTTAAACCCCAGTTTTCCTAGTGACAAACAGCCAACTTGCAGATCTTTCTCAGTCAGATCATGAATTCCTGACATATGAGGATTTTCCCAGTGAAATCAAGGTTCCCTCACCTTCCCCTCCCTTCATCTCTGTATGTAGTATCCAAGATTTAGAGAGTAGAAGTCTCTCTACTCTGGCAGGGCATCATGTTATATATTCTAAAAACACCAATCATGGCAATATTAATGTTTGTTTCATTGTTAACATCTGTCCATGCTATACCCACTGCAAATGAGCAAATGAATAGGTTTTTCCTGTCAACATGTAGGAAGTCCCTCCTCCTGAGGTGATTTGAAGAAAAGAATTGCATTATCACCTCCACACAATTTAGCCTGTGATCAATATGCTTCTCAGGTCAAATTTACACAACTGTCTCTTCTCACTGTGTTTCCCCCAAAATAAGACCTAGCCGGACAATCAGCTCTAATGTGTCTTTTGGAGCAAAAATTAATATAAGACCCAGTCATATTATACTATATTATATCCAGTCTTATAGTAAAATAAGACCCGGTCTTACATAAGACCGGGTCTTATAGTAAAATAAAACTGGGTCTTATATTATTTTTTACTCCAAAAGACACATTAGAGCTGATTGTCTAGCTAGGTCTTATTTTGGGGGAAACACGGTACTTCTGTGCAATTCTATGGGCATGTGAAAAGGTGTTCTCTATTGTGATAGAGCAAACTACCCAAAACTTAATGGCTTACGATAATCATTATATTCTTGACCTCTAGGTCAGATCTTTAAGGATAGGGGTGGGTGTTTCTTCTGCTTCCTCCAAGGTCACTCAATTTTTTTTTAACTGATAGCTGGACTGGTTTGGAAGTCCAAAGCAGTTTCGCTTACAAGCCTGTGTCTTAGTGGGAAGAGGTGGCAGGCTGGGCTTAGCTGGGCCCCTCTCCCTATCCAAGCAGTCTCAGGGCTTCTCTAGGTAGATTCTCTAACAAGGGTAATCAGGCTTCTTCCATCAGGCAGCTAGCTTTCCCAAGGGAATGTTCTAAGACATCCAGTGAAAACTATAAAACTTGTTACCTAGCCTTGAAAGTCACAGACGCTCACTTCTCTTGCATTCCGTTTGTCAACCAAGTCACTAGACCAGTCTACATTCAAGGGGAAAGGAATTAGTCTCTGCCCCTCCTTGGGAAGTAGCAAAGAATTTGTGGCCATCTTTAATCTGGTTGGAAGAGGGAAACAGCGAGATTTTTCTAAGCCATCTGGGGGTCATAAGAAACTCAATGAGGTTAACTCAAACACTCATGGCCTTGACACACCACTTCATGTCAGGCTATACCATCATCCCTACTCAGCTGGTGTCTGTCATACCATTTCAGAGTATGATGAAATCCCACCTGAGAAACAAGGTACAGGGGCTCACTGCCCTTGACGCCGCAAATTAATTTTGGATTTCTATCACTGCCTCCTCAGGACTCAGCTTTGGATAGGCTACAGAGTGAACTTTTCAGGGACGAGCACCCACATTGCCTAGCTCTTTTGTTCTACCCAAACCAAGAGGATCTTCATCTTTATCCAGCAACCAGCACAAACAGGGCCCAACTGAATGAATTTTCTTGCTCGCCTACTATTTATGCCAGGGCTTTAGAATTCGAATTTCAAAAGCTATTTAAAAACTTTTTTTTCTCTCTGTGGTCTTACAGCAGCCTCCTTTTCTGAGTCATGGAAACCAAGATCCAGATGAAAATGGCAAATAGAACTACAGGTAAAGGGATGGCGTGAAGAAAAATAAAATCACTTCAGTAATTGCTTTAAAATAATTTTTCTGTCACTTTTACAGTTCGGGTATCTGCTTTTACATTAGTCACTTGTGAGTTTGTTCAATTCCTTCTCTCAGAGACTGTGAGCTGATTAAATCTGAGAGTACTGATAAAAGTGAATCATTGGAACAGCAAAGATAAGATCCCAACTTCTCACTTTGTTGAATTCTGGGGCACTTCTGGGGCTGTACTTCATAATAATAGTAATAAAAAGCTACCTGTTATTTAATTGGTACATAACACTGTATTAAGTACTTTATGCATATTACTTTATTTAAATACAATAAAACCCTATGAGATAGGTCATATTATTATTTCCATTTTACGGAAAGAAACTGAGGTACAAAAAGATTTAGCAATTCGCAGGTCACACAGTGACAAAGGTAATCTAATTTAGGTAATGGTTTTAGAGATCATGCTCTTACCCATTGTCCTATGGACACTTCAATGTCTGTTTTCAAACTGCAACAAATGTAATTCTATAGGTGTAACAACTTTCTAACAAAACTTTATTTTTATTATGCTGAATCTTAGCTATACTCATGTGTGTTGAGTGAGGTTCTATTTTAAACATCTATTTGCCAAAAGTCTCTTGCAGCATACTAACCAGGAATTTTAAATCAAGTTATATGGATATTGAACATAACTTTAAGAAGTTTAATAATAGTAAATCTAGAACCTATAATAGAATATATAAAATAGCCCAATGTCAATTTTACTTGTTTAAATATAAACCTCAAAAACAAAATAGGTACAGCAGGTGAATATTTTTTTGAACCAAAAAATAACAACCTATGGATTAGTACTATTACTTTGCTTTTTATTGACATGAAAAGGATTCTAAGTGACTATGCTAAGAAATCTCTTTCTTTATATCCCTGTCGCATCTGATGACAGCCAAGGTTAACTTGCTTATCCCTAGTTGTGTACTATAAAAACAAAATATTAGGCTTCAAGAGAGTAGGGCTATAATAATAAAGTAACAGTGAATCATATATCCCGAATCACAGCTGCTCTAATAAATGTCCCAGAAAACCCAAAGAAAAGACCCGGTGGTAATCAACCTTCTTAGTTATAAATGTAGAAAAGATGTCTTGAAACGCAGTCATTTAATTTTTTAATTGAGAAAATATTTTTCTTCTTTTAAATACACTCTAAATCATTTTTTTATGGTGCAAAGAAAATCACATACAGGCAAAACTCATACAGATAACAACAGGTAGAAGAAAGCAGACTTCAATGAGAAGAAATAAGGCTGAATGGGCTCTCCAACACTTGAACATAATTTTAGGAGTGGTACTGGTTTGGGGTTCTGTTTTTATTTTTCCCCAAACTCTCTTTATCACTGACACCATCTGACAACTCTCAACCCCAAGCCATCCTTCCTGGATATATGGATTTTTAAATTGTTTGACACAAGGAGGAAAAAAATATACAAATATATAGGCATACACATGTGTACATTATTCCTAAACACATTATACCTGAATACTTGAACTTGCAGTCAAAATTTCTCTTATTAATCACAAAGGAAATATGTCTCTATAATCAGAGTTAAAGCTTTAAAATGGGACAGACACTGTGATCTGTGCTAATAGGCCATCAGTTATTAAATGAGATAATATAAGTGAATATGCATAATATATGGTTGGTATTTGGCAAATGTTCCTTTTCCCTTCCAGTCTGCAAAAATATATAAATGTTAAAGAACTGGGAGTATGTGAAGGGGATAGTGAAAAATCTTTCACACAATACGAAGGATGTACCTTTCATGAGGTTGGGGAATTTATTTTGTTTATTGATGGATCCTTAGCACTTAGACCAGTGCCTTGCCTATAGCAGAACTCAACAAATATATGATGAATATATGAAGAAATGATTGTGTAATAGGAAGTAAGGAAGGGAAGAAAAAAAGAAAGGAAGGAAAGAAGGAGGGGAGGAAGGAAGCAAGGAAGGGAGGGAGGAAGGAAGGGAGGGAGAGAGGGAGGGAGGGAGGGAGGGAGGCAGTCTGGCTATTAAACTGTGGCTCATACTATAATGTTCTGTCATTGATTCTGAAACAAAAGCTAAAAAATTACTTTTTTCCGTTGAAAAACCTGAAAATACAACATATTCACTCTAGCCATATAAGAGAGTGATTAAGCTCATAAACTGGGGCTCAGTTCAAATCCCATCCTATTACTTTGACTTGTGTGATCTTCTTAAAGTCTCTTAACCTCTCTAAGCCTCGGTTTTCTCATCTGTAAAATAATTACAGTAAGTAATGAATAGCACTTAGTATCTGTTATGGACTAATCGTGTTCCCCTAAAATTCTTATGTTGAAGTCTAACTCCTCTATTGACTGTATTTGGAGATAGGGCCTTTAAAGAGGTAATTGAGGTTAAAGGAGGTTCTAAGAATGGGGCTGTAATCTAACAGGACTGGTGTTCTTATAAGAAAAGGAGGAGATACCAGGAGGGCATGCACGCAGGAATAAGTCCATATGAGGACATGGTGAAAAGGCAGCCATCTACAAGCCAGAAAGAGACGTCTAACAGAAACCAACAAGGCCAGAGCCTTGAAATTAGACTTGTAGACTCCAGAACTGGGAGATAATAAATTTTATGTTGTTCGAGACACCCAGTCAGTGATTTTTTTGTTATGGCAGCCTGAACTGACTAATGCAGTATCTCAAAGGGCTCTTGTGAGCAGTGGACTAGAAAATAAATGTGAGGTTAGTGTCTAGCGCACAGGTAATATCTATAAATACTAGCAAATGTTTGGGGAAGACAATTCTCCGTAAGTCTCATGTGTCTGCATATCCTCTTAGCAGAAGCCCTGAAAGCTTTGGGTCAGAACTATCTTTTCAAGGATGTTTGTACAGCAAACAGTCTTAGAAGATAGAGAAGGACAGTGTTTTCCTATGGAGCAGAGAGGTTTGTTTATTGCCAAGTATAATAAAGATAATATATATCCAGAGCAAAGGTTGTTCAGGTTTGTTGTAGTCTTTTATAAAACATTCATATTCCCTGAGCTCAGAGTTCCTCAGCTGTTATATAAACCCATTGTGTGTGCGGCATACAACATGGCTGCTTCATTTTGCCCCACAGAACTTGGGGGAAAGGATAACTGGCACAAACATAAAGCTCACATCTCTTGCAATGCCATGAGTAATTAAGTCCTTTGTCTCTGACCCAAGAGTATTATGTCTCCTGAGAGTATTCCTGGAACTATGCCAGCCTAACATCTAAGCTTACAAGTAGGTAAAACTCAGATCCTTTACAGTCCTTGACAATTATAAGTATTACCACCTTTATTCCTACTCTTTAAGAAATAAGAGGCTAAAAAAAAAATGATTTAAACATATAACCTTGGAAAGGGTAGCTACTCTTGAATTAGATGCTTACCAGTAAAGCAACTATTAAAGTATATGTTGTCCTAAAACTAATTCTTCCAACTGTGCTCTCATACTCTTTATTCTATCCATTACCTCTTACCTCTATTCCCTCCAAAACTTCACCACTTCCCTCCCTTTCACAGCCAAATCTCTTTTAAGAGTCATATTTATTATCTATCTTCCTTTCTTCACTATTTCCTCATTCTTCAATCTACCTCAGTATGGCTTGTTTCACCATCTCTACTAAAACAGCCTGGAAAGGTTGCCATGACCTTCGCTTTGTCAGCAAATGCAACAGGCATTTATTATCCCTCCTCTTATTTGACCCTTCTGCAGGCATTTAACATTGCTATTCAATCCCTCCTTAAAACTCTCTCTCTTTGGTGTCTGTGATATTGCGCTCTTCTGAATTTCCTCACATCCTCTCTCTTTGTCTCTCAAGCTCCTCTAGTAACACTTGAAAAGGTTTAGCTCCTCAAGGCTCATTTCTAAGTCTGCATCTCTTGGGAGTCTATTGTGTCTCCCGAAGTGGTCTCATTTGTGCTCACAGATTCAATCACCAGCAATCAATCACAACTTTAATCTCTGAACTGGACTACTCCTCTTAGATCCAAACTCATGCATCTAATTCAACATCTCTTCTTGAATTTATCAAAAGCATCTCAAATTAAATATGTACAAATCCAAGTTCTTGATTACTTCTCCCCTTCCCATACTAACACCCGATTTTCCTGCAGAGATAGACAGACACACTCGCGACATAGACATAGGTCAATGGTACCACCATTCGTGTAGCTCTGCAAACAGGAAACCCAGGAGACATTCCTTTACTCTTCCTCTCCTCTATTACCCCCCATACCATAACAAACCAAGTCTGGTTTATTTTCCCTCCTAAACATCCCACACATCTGCTCCTTTAATCTCCACATCCTGCCATCATCATGTCTCATCTAGATTCCTGTGATAAATGTCTAATTAGTCTTTCCACATTCACTCTTGGCCTCTTCAATTCATTCTCCACACAGAGACTAGATTTATTTTTACAATTTGTCAATCTGCGTACGTGCCATCATCCCCACCCAACCCCTTAAATCTTTCAGTTGTATTCTATTGCTCTTACAAATTATTATCATGACTGACAAGGCCATATGTGCTCTGGCTCTCATTTTCCATTTCAGCCCAATTTCACATCACTCTTGCCTTAGATTTCTGTATTATAGTCACACTGTCTACTTTTATTCCCTTAAACATGGAAGGAGAACTGAGTCTGGGTGGTGAACACACAATGTGATATATAGATGATGTATTACAGAATTGGACACTTGAAACCTATATAATTTTATTAACCATTTTCACCCCAATACATTTTAATTAAAAAAAAATCCATGTAAGTTCACTGATGCATCTGGATGTTTTAATATCAATATTTTATTTTTTCTACTTAAAATAAGAAGCAAACAAGACTAAGCTGAGAACTTGAGACAACACTAGAAGGTTATAACTTAATAATAGAATTATATGCAGCTCACCACTCATAAATAATATACATTCTGGCAACTTGGATATATTGACTTCAGACTTCAGTCCTCATTTAATGCCAGTATTTACCTAGTATTTTTTTTAAGTTTATGATGTGTTACTTGCATTCAGAAATGAAGGACCACAAAATCAAATCATTCCTTTCATAAGATTAACACATCCACTTTTCCTATAAAGCATTATTTTTGTCAATCACAGTGTTTTCTCCTGAGATTAGGTCATCAAAGTTGCTTGATTGCAAAGTTCTTATATATTGACAAAATAGTTATTTTACAGTGAAAGGTGAAAAGAAAAACATTTAGATATTGAATTGAAGATTGTGAGTTCTCAGAATATTTCTGAGAAGTTAAGAAGATGCAAGTGTCATATCCTTAATTTATAAATGAACTTCTAAGTTCTAAAAGATACCATTATTTTCCAAAGGCCAATGGAAAACATTCATACTATCAGATCTCCTTCAACAAAAATCATAATAACTAAAATGCTCACATCTCAGATATGGCCCACTTATTATCATCAAAAGTAAATTCCTATACAATTAATTTCTTTGAACAATCTCTTGGCTTTCGCTTCTAGAACTCTAGTTTTAAAGTAGTTGATTAAGTGGCAAGTATCAACATTATTTTGAATACTTTCACAGATGCATGCATAGCAGTTATTCAGCAAAATTTCATTAGAGAAATCTGGAATTCAGCCCACTCATTTCAGACAGAAATGGACTTACATAACTCTTCTTCAATCTAAAGACATTTTAGCCTCTTCCCAAAATGAGCTATTTCTGCTGAAGGGACATTTTCACTCTATTACATTAATTGTTTGGATACTGCTGACCATATAACACCTAAGCTCCACACACAAAGGAGCACATCAGAATCGTCAGGGCAACAAGCATCATGGGAGGCTGAGCCAGCTCCAGTTTAGATTTTCTGCTTATTGTTGATTTTGTTTATAATTCATGATTGTAATGTGAGGCCAAATTCTAACAACAACAAAAAAGACTTTAAAGTAAAATAACAAAATGTGAATCTAGAAAACTACTTTAAAATTTCTTGACCACATTACTCATTTCCAAATGAGTTCTTAATTCATTTGAAATAGTGGGGGTTTTTTAGACATTATTCAATGAAGTTAGAAGGGAGGTTCTGAAGAAAAACACAAACCCTACTCCTGAATCCTGCAGTCGGAGTAAAAATGGAACGACATAATATCTTTGGCAATGGGAAAATTATTCTACTGCTCTATTTCTCATTCCTTGAGAATCACCCATATTCTGAGTGGGTAAATCTTCTAGATCTTTCTTTGCCATTAGGAAAGCCACTCTGATCACCAATGTAACTCACTCTTGTTTGGAAAAAACAAGTGTGGGGCACTGATTTCATGCTGGTTCACATAAGAAAAGGAGTAGTTGAGAACTTCTTTCAATATTGCAAAAGTATTCCTTGGTCTTTGGCTATAATGATGTTTGACTAAAGAAAAGAACTTTGGGTCAATAGTAGAAAAGAAAATGTTAGACTAAATGAGTAGGAGAGCACAAGTGAAGGTCTCATCCTCTATCATGTTCACAAAACCTTCCTTGAGCAGTTTTGCAAAATTGCTTGGCAACCTAAAGTGAACTAAGTCTTGGAAAGCAATGGAATAGTAAACATCATTCATTAGAAGTAGGTTTTGGCATAGGCTCTGGAAGATGTCTGGATAAAACCCTTGGTTCTGGCATAGCATAGACAGGATTTAAGGTTGTTCTTGTCACTGGTCTCTCACTACTCCCCTCCGTTTTCATGGAGAATATAGTGATGACCGGGGGTATGCTAAAAGGTAGAAGTTTGTCCTAGAGAAAAGAAGGTATGTTCATGCAGAAAAGGAAAGCCAATATAACCGGGAATAGTTCGTAATGGTAGGAACAAATTAAATTTGTCACTTTTGCACAGGGAGGAATTCATTTCACCATTTTTCAATAGTGATATCATGATTTAACTTAGGGAATCCACACTTCCCCGTCTCAGGCATTCCTGGGGCATGACCCTCCCCTGCCCACAGTGATTGGTTCAGTGGTGATCATGGGACCTACAGGAGTTCACTGAGATTCAATCCTGAGACTTTTATTAAAACTATTAGAACAGACAAGTTGTCATTCCATTGAGGTTGCTGAAGGAATCGGATGCAAACCTCATGGCAAAATATATAAATTGGGGCCGTCCCTGTGGCTCAGTTGGTTGGAGCTCCGTGCTCCTAACTCCGAAGGCTGCCAGTTCGATTCCCACATGAGCCAGTGGGCTCTCAACCACAAGTTTGACGGTTGGACTCCTCAACTCCTTCAGGGGATGGTGGGCTCTGCCCCCTGCATCTAAGATTGAACACGGCACCTTGAGCTGAGCTGCCACTGAGCTCCCAGATGGCTCAGTTGGTTGGAGCACATCCTCTCAACCACAAGGTTGCCAGTTCGACTCCCACAAGGGATGATGGGCTGTGCCCCCTGCAACTAACAATGGCAACTGGACCTGGAGCTGAGCTGCACCCTCCACAACTAAGACTGAAAGGACAACAACTTGACTTGGAAAAAGATCTGGAAGTACACTGTTTCCTGATATAGTCCTGTTCCCCTTCCCCAATAAAATCTTTATATATATATATATATATATATATATATATATATATATATATATATATATTATATATATATATATCAAGCTTATGTGTATGGAATCTGCTTGAATGATGCCAGTTCAGAGAAAAACTAAGCTGTGTGATAGAGAAATGGTCCCAACAATATCTCTGAAGCCCTGGATCCAGACCTACCTCCTGGGGTTTTTAATCTGATTCATTTAAGTTGGATTATCATCACTTTCAACCAGTATTTCCAACAAAATTCATGCCGGGAACAATACACAGTAACACATTAAAGAGACAAAATAACCAAAGACTGTGTGGAAAAAATACATACCCAAAAGGGTAAATATTCAAATGTGACTATAATAAACCTATCAAACTATTCTCTGCTGTGAGAACAGCAGTGACCTCTCAGAATGATGACCCCAAATCCTTCTGTCTTGAGCCATGGCGACATTGCCCATTCTGTCCTACACTGGCACTATGTAAAATGAAGATCACAGTTCAGCTGTGGAGATGAGCTGTTATAATTGAAGCAGATGCATAATAGCTTAAGTGATTATGTGCCAAAAAGAAGTTACACAGACAGCAAAGGTTGGAGACATCCCGCTCCAACCTAGTGTGAAAGGAGAATTCCTTTAGTCAATAAACTGTTTAATAAATTCCCTCTAATCATTCGCTTAGCTATTTTTAAGTCTGGTTTTCACAAATACAATCTATAACCAACTGTTTCTAACTTTGTTATCTATGAAAAACGACCACTTTTGCATTTTACTGCTCCACGCACAAAATGGCTCAGTAGAATATATAAATTTAAATTGCTTCAATTAAAGCAGTTTTCAGCAATTGCAATAAAAGTTTAGTAACAGTAAGACAATGAAATACTGTGGGAACTACTTTAAAATAGCAGTAGATATGAAGCAATACTCTGGTTATTTCAGAACAGAACTTTCTGGTTCTGTTCTCTCAACACAATAATTTAGTTGCTGACAGGCATGAAAGAAAGCAGGTTATACTAAGCCTTTTGAGTCAACGAAGAATCCTACTTTCTTGTAACTTTTAATCCTTTCTTTTTGGATCCAAGAGGATCAGCAATCATTTTCCTGGCCCTGATGTTTTGCCTTAGACAAACATGATGGTGCAGTCTACTACAGTTCTATTCCTTAATCTCACGTGTTGGTAAATCCTAACTCAGGAAGCCACATCAGAGGTGTGCTCTTGAGACACCAAAGGACAGGTGATGGCTCAGTGCTCATGCTGTGAACCTGTGTCAGGCACTGCCTTCTACAGACGTATTCCAATGAGAAAGACTACAGATGTTTCTCAACTACTTGTGTGCAAAATTGGTTAAAGCGGGTTATTTCACAAAGGCCCAGGGAGCATAATTATTACTATGCATTTTTGTAGCAGTCAGTGTGGTACAAACTGTGCACAACACATAAGAAGCCTTTGACTCAGCCCATGGAATGCAAAAGGTAAACTGAAACCGGCTCTATGAAGCTAACATATTTTCAAGCTTCTCTCCAAGAAATTAAAAGTACTAGTGCAGAGGGTGAGGCGGAACAAATAAAATCATTTAAAAGGTCTTCAGAGACTACACAGAAGACCCATGGAAATTAAATAAAAACCTGGAAAT
This sequence comes from Rhinolophus sinicus, assembly GCF_057876585.1. Lineage (NCBI taxonomy): Eukaryota > Metazoa > Chordata > Mammalia > Chiroptera > Rhinolophidae > Rhinolophus > Rhinolophus sinicus. The sequence continues at coordinate 38,315,732 of NC_142503.1, forward strand.
CAAAATAGTGAACGTGTGCAAATTCAGCAGTAGCCATACCACTAATAGAAATCAGCACTGAAAATTAAAGGACAGGGTATTAAATCATTCCAATTATCCCTTAATATTTGGAGGAGAGGATTTCTGAAACTCAACAAAAAAGATCAGAACCCATACAAATACCTCAAAGCAAAATCTCATGGGAATAAATTTTGCAAGAAACGTGTAAACTCATACATGTCATATGTGGCTATATTGTCTTAAAGGAGAACAGCAGAAGGAGGCCATGGCTACGCACACATGGACACACACACACATGCACACACACACACACATGCACACACACACACACATGCACACACTCCAAGAGCAAGCAAGTCACACCCTTGTGACACAGTTGTGTCATTCGTGCCAACCCATGTTCATTAAATCTACTATATAATAAGTAGTTTCCTAGGCATTTGTAGATCTATAATACACTCTGATGTTAAAATTTAATGGTTATTCTTTTTCTTAAAGCTGTCAGGTGCCAAGGGCCACTGGACAGAGGCAGTTCTTGAAGCAGTGGTTCCCAAGTTTAGGATCTTATGGAACAATAATAATTTTACATTAAAAAACTATCGAGATTAATATAGGAATTTCAACATGTTATTCTGCAAATTAAAGGCATAACTATCATATACCTAAGGTTTCCTTTTTCTAACAAAGGGAAATTTTAACAACATAATATAGAAAGGTCAGACTCAGAAGAAAAGGCAATTTCCCAAGGACTAAATATTGTGGTCTTCAAACACTTTTTCTAGTCCATTTACTCTTTCATCTACCTTCTAGTACTTCATCATCATTATTTTCCTCTCTGTTCTTTAGATATATCATCTCTATCAATATATCTTCTTTCTACTGCCAGGTCAAATCTTCTGTTGAACCCCTCTCATGAATTTTTATTTAGGTTATTTTAACTTTGTAATTTCTATTTTTTTTATAATTTCTGTTTCTTAATAACATTCTTTACTTGATGAAATACTGTCATCATATCTTCCTTTACTTTTAAAAAAGTTTTTATTAAATTAGGGTGACATTGGCTAATAAAATTATAAAGTTTTCAAGTGTACAATTCTATAATACATCACCTATGATTGCATTGTGTGTTCACCACCCAGAGTCAGTTCTCCTTCCATCACCATATTTTTGATCCCTCCTTTCCCTCTTCTACTACTTCCTCTCCCCCCTTACCCTCTGGTAACCACTAAACTCTTGTCTGTATCTATGAGTTTTTGTTTCTTTGTTTGTTTCTTGTTCATTTGCTGCTTTCAGTTTTATATCCCACATCTGAACTAAGTTATAAGGTTCTTGATTTTTTCTGTCTGACTTATTTCGCTTAGCACGATCATCTTGCATGATTTCCTTCAATTCTTTGAACATATTTATAACAGTTGTTTTGATGTCTTTGTCTGCTAAGTCTGACATCTTGGTCCTCTCAGATGCAATTTCTCTTGCCTTTTTTATTCTCGTGTCACACTTTCCTGTATCTTTGCATGCCTCAATTTTTTTGGTTGAAAACTGAACATTGTAGACAATATATCTCAGCAACTCTAGATACTAATTCCTACACCCTGGGGCTTGTCATTGTTGTTTTCTTGTTTAATTGTTAGTAACTTGGCTGGACTATTTCAGTGAAGTCCATTTTCCCTACAGTTTGCAGCTTCTGATGTCATTCTTCAGGAGAGCACAGCCATGGCTCTCTAACTGCCTCTTTCCCTAATCTATGTTAAGTTTTGTGACTCTGTTGGCAAAATACTTGGCTATTAGCTTCTGCTAATTGCCGGCTGATTGCTCCATTGTTTTCAGCAATACCCTGGGAGATAGGTTGCTCTACAGTCAAATGTAATTAAATTTGGGCACCTTCCAGGGATAGTATTTGAGACTAGATTTTGAGGTTTGTTGCAATCCCAGAAGTACTCTTCTTAGCTGTCTCTTTCTCTGGTACTCTCTGTTACACTTATAGCTGGCCTACAGTTTATGCAGCTGCCTCTTCTTAATTGCTTACTACCAAAATCTGTTTTGTTTTTTTTCAACAGCGCTCTTAGGCTTGAACAACCTCACAGTCTGTTCCAAATAAAGTCAGTTCCTTTGGGAGGAACTATGGAGGTTTCTCTCTTACAGGCTGCCTCACTCTCACCCCCTGGGAAAAAAACTCTGCACCACTGCTCTGGATCTGAGGGAAGGGGTAGGGGCCTGTTTTCTCTCAGAGTACCCTCTGCTTTATAAACAAGATGCTAATCAGGGGCAGTAGCCTCTAATCTTCTAGCCTTGCTTCTTCTGGTGTGGAGTCAAGTCCTACCACATTTCCCCGAAAATAAGACCTAACTAGACAATCAGCTCTAATGCGTCTTTTGGAGCAAAAATTAATATAAGACCCGGTCTTATTTTACTATAAGACCGGGTCTTATGTAACATAACATAACGTAATATAATATAACAACATAACATATCATAACATAACATAACATAACATATATAATATAATACCGGATCTTATATTAACTTTTGCTCCAAAAGACACATTAGAGCTGACTGTCCAGCGAGGTCTTATTTTCAGGGAAACATGGTATGAGCAAGCTGGGATAGGGGGATTGGTGCCCATTGTCCTTGCTTGGTCTGCTGTGCCCAAGGGTCAACCTTTTATCCCACACGAAGGGACGGGAGCCCCAGACCTCTAAGTCCTCTTGCCTTGAGGTCTACAACACAGAGCTGGGGAGAGGGATGAGAAATGGTGGCCTGCCCTTCAGGATAGATGCTGTAGCCTTAGACCGGAAGCTTGGGGGAAAGGGAGCCCCACGTTTTTTGATGAGCTGGTGCAGCAGAGGGAGAAGGAGTGGGTCGTGACTTAAATGCCATAAATCTCATGTGAGTACATTTTCTTAAATAAGTGGTTTTCCATTTGCTGTATGCCGTTAGGGCAATTTCCAGACAATTTAAGAAAACTTAGGACAACTTCCTTAAATACTTAGGTTTTTAAGACAATTTTCACCAGTTACGGTTGTTTCACCTAGGAACCAGTCCACAGAGCTGCTAATAATGCCATTTCAGAAACTGATCATTAGGTTTTTGCCTCATTGTGCTATAGATTGAATTTTGTATAATAGTCCTGAATCTGTATAGACTGGCATTTATGGACCAAAGCCTAACAAGTTCCACTATTTTCCAAAGAAAGGCAACTTCTTAAAAAAAGCTCTAAACTAGGATTCTACCATTTTCGTGTTCATGGCAATCACCAGGAGAGTTCAGAATCTAATCTTCAACCCAGCAATTCCGATTTATGAGGGCTGGGGTAAGGCCAGAGACTTTGAGCTTTTAAAGAGTACCTTAGCAGTGCTTTTCAAAACTTAATATGCAAATAAATCATCTGATCACATGGGATACTTTTAATACAATTTTTATTTTGGAATAATTTTAAATTTCATAACAGTTGCAAAGATAGTATAGAGGATTCTCATATACCCTTCATCTAGCTTCCCCTAATATTAACATCTTACATGATAACCATGCCATGTTGCCAAAACTAAGCAATTAACATTAAGATAATGCTATTAACTAAATGACAGACTTTCCTAGGATTTCACCAGTTTTTGCACTAATGTCCTATATCTATTTCAGGATCCTACTTTGCATTCAGTCTGGGGTCTTCTTAAGATGCAGATTCTGGATTTTATGTAATGATAGCTTCAAGATTATTATGATTAGTCACATGTATAGTGAAACTTCCCTAAGTTCTTTGAAACAGAGGGCTTTTTTTCTAGCTATTAACCTCTAGTAATTATGCAGCCTCTACTAGGGGATATAAATAGCCTCTAAACTTCAGACTATAAGTCAGAATGACAGCCTAGCTCCCTCTCCTCATCACTTATTCTAAACTCAGTGATACGTAGTCATCACATACTCTGAGCATTAGCCTTGCAAAGGGCTCTAGGAGGTCATCGAGTCCAGCACTCTTGGTTCACAGAAAGGGAATCTGAAACTCAGAGCGGGACATGACCTTGATCAGCGTCTTACTGTGATTAGTCTCCAGTCCTCTGTGAGCCTCATCTTACCACATCTCTGACTCTCCTAATATTTTCAGACCTTGAGAATGCAAATGCCCCCTTTATATAGTATGAAATATTTCGATGCAATAGGAAAATATAAAAAACAGCATACTTGCATGCCCTTAGCCTTTGTAAACCTTAACAGTTTCTTATATTTCTCCCCCTTTTTTTAAGGAATAAATCAATTCCTTCCCACACAAATAGGGCCAATTTATTTTTGACAACAGCGGAAAAGCAATTCAATGGAGGAAGTACAGTCTTTTCAACAAATGGTTCTGGAGCAACCCATACGAATATCCATAGGCAAAAAAAAAAAAAAGCCTTGACCTAAACCTTACCATTTATTTAAAAATTAACTCAAAATAGATGATAGACTTAAACATAAAAACTATAAAATATTTAGAAGATTACAGGAGAAAAACCCAGGACTTAGGGTTTAGTGAATGAAGTTCACAATGACACCAAAAGCATGATCCGTGAAAGAAAAATATCAATTAATTGCACTTCATCAAAATTAAAACCTTTTGTCCTGTGAAGGACCCTGTTAAGAGGATGAAAAGACAAGCTACAGACTGAGAGAAAATACCTATAAACTAAATATTAAACAGAACTCAGATCTATAATTTAAAACACACACACACACAAACACACACACACACAAAAACCCTCTCAAAACTTATTAGTAATGCAACAAACAATCCAATTAGAAAATGACCGAAAGACATAGACACTTTACTGAGGAGGACATACTGGGTGGCAAATGAGTCCATGAAAAGATGTTCAACCTCACTATCTGTGGAAGGCTGATTAATGCCCACCTAAAGACGTCCACAGTCCCCAGGTCCTGTAAATATATGTCACATTACATGACAAAGGACAATTAAGATGACAGATGGAATTCAGGTTGCTGTTCAGCTAACCTTAAGATGGAGCAATTATTCTGAATTATCTGGTTGGGCCTGACGCAATCCTAAGAATCCTTAAAAGTGCAAACTCAAGGCAAAGAGATCTGAATGTGATATGAGGAGGACCCACCCCCTTGCTGATGGATTTGAAAACAGAAGGGGGCCATGAGTCAAGAAAAACAGAAGCTGGAAAAGTCAAGAAAACAGATTCTTCCCTAAAGCCTCCAGAAAGGAACACCCTCTGTCAACACCTTGGTTACAGCTCAGTGAGACCTGTGTCAGACTTCTGTATCTGTAGAACTGTAAGATAATAAATTTGTATTGCTGTAAACCACTAAGTCTGTGGTCATTTCTTACAGCAGCGATAGAAAACTAATATACTACCCATTAGAAAAATGCAAAGTAAAAACGTGAGATAGCTCTACCCAGCTCTTAGAAAAGCTAAAATTAAAAATAGTGGCAATACCAAATGCTTGCAAAGAAGCAGAAAAACTGTGTATCTCATAAATTGTTGGGAGAATATAAAATAATACAGCCACTCTGGAAAATACTTTGGAAGTTTCTTAAAGAACTAAACATGCACTTACCTTATGACCTAGAAATTCACTCTGGGGCATTTATCCCAGAGGAATAGAAATTTATATTTGCACAAAAATCTATCTGCAGCTGTTCGTAGCAGCTTACTCTGTAATAGCCAAAAATTGAAAAGACCAAAATGTCCCTCACTAGTTGGATGGTTGAAAAACGGCGATACATCCATTTCAAAGAATAATATTAAGCAATAAAAAGGAATCGAACTTATCATACAACAGTTTGGATAGATCTCAAGCATATTATGCTGAATAAAAATATTTAAAAAGCTGATTTCAAAGAGTCACAAACTATATGGTTCAATTTATATAACATTCTCCAAACAACAAAAATTTACAGAAATGGAAAACAAATTAGATGGTTGCCAGGGATAAAGGACAATAGGGAAAGGGGAGTAGGTGTGACTAAAAAAAGCATAGCACAAGGGACATCTTTGTAGTGGATAGAGCTGTTCTGAATCTTGATTGAGGTGGTAGCTATACAAATCCACGTATGTGATTAGAATGACAAAGAACTATATATACGTACATTGGACCAGTTTCAATCTCCTGTTTTTGATATTTTTATGTAAGGTGTAATCATTGGGGTAAATTGGGTGTAGGGTAAACAGGACATCTCTCTATTATCTTTGCAACTACCTATGAATTTACAATGATTATCAAACAGACAGCTGGAAAAGAACATTTTAGACAGATTTGAAGCTTCAGTGTACTTCTCCCTCTCTGATACTAGGATACTAATTTTAGTATCGTATAATTAGTGTTTAGAATTTCCATTCTTTTTCAATTGTTTTTACTGCCTGTGTATATATTCTTTGAAAATACAGAATATCATTTTGCATATACTAAAATTTTACATAAATGATATCTTATATTAACCTTTCTGCAACTTCTTTTTGTTTTCACTAAATTTCATGTTGTTGAGATCTATCCATATTAATATATCTCACAAAATCTGTGCATTTTATCTGTTGTACAATAGTATACTATATGAATATACTACTTCTTATTTGTACTTTCTTCCATTGCTGGACATACAGAATTTTTCCCAGTATTACGCCATTAAAAATAATGCCAAAATAAACATCCTACTGCATTTCTCCTGGTGAACACATATAAGCATGTTTCTATGATATGTACCTAAAAGTAGAATTTGTCCTTCAGGGTATGTACATTTTAAATTTACTAAATAATGTCAATCCATTTTCCCAGTTGGTTGTACCTACTTATTCTTCCACATCATTGTCAGTATTTAGATGGATCTTTAGTTTTTATCAAACTGACTTACTTATAGGAAATAAATTGTTTTTGTTAAATTTGCATTTACCTGATTATTAGTGAGGTAGAGTATTTATGTTTTATCAGCCATTCTTACTTCTCTTCTCTGAATTGTTTACTTATATACGTTTACCCATGTTTCCATCAAGTTGAATGTTTTTATGTTTATTTGTAGAACTCCATATAAATACTAATTTTTGTTGTTTATGTTCATTACATGTTTCTTCTTCTAGTCTGAAACATCTTTTTTTCATATTGCTGGTATATTTTACTGTAAGAATTTTTAGTTTTAATATGATCTATCACTATTTTTCTTTATAGTTTGTGTTTTAATGACTTGTTTAAGAAATCCTTCCCTACCCAGTGGCCATAAAGATATTCTCATACATTTTCTTCTAAAGACATAAATTCTTTTCATTTTTACACCTACATTCCACCTGGGATTTAATTTCTATAAAATGTGAGGAAGGGATCTTATGTTTATTTCCCCATAGGAACCACTACTACTCCAGTTGTTATAACCTTTCCACACAGATTTGTAAAACATCTTCAGTCACACATGAGCCTATTTCTGAACTTGGTATATTTATTTATTGCTGCTGCAATAGCCAATGTCTTAATCACTATACCCTTACAATAATTCTTGATATGTGGTAGGGCTAGTCTCCTCAACTTCTTCAAAATTTTGTTGGTTATTAATGGCCCTTAGTGCTTCATATGTACTTTTGAATCAGCTTGTCAAGTTACCCAAAACAAACAAACAAAACCTCACCCCTGTATGAGCTTCTATTAGACTTTATAAACTAATATAGAAAGAATTCAATCTTTATGATATTAAATCATCCTACTTCAAAAATAATGTATTTCTCCATTTATTGACATCTTCTTTAACTCTTAAATAAAAAATTTGTAATTTTACCATAAATGACTTGCACATCTTTTATTAGATTTATTCCTACATATTTCCAGTTTTTATTGAGAGTACTCATGATGTCTGCTTCTAAACAATTTTCTAATTGTTTACTGATGGTATATTGATGGTTTATTTTATATCCAGCAATTTTCCAGAACTTTTGTATTATTTTTAGTACAAAATATTTTTCTGCAATGTCTCCTTCCTATTTTGACAATCATATTATCTCCAGTTAATGACCATTTCACTTCTCCTTTTTCTTTTCTTCTACTTTTTATTTCTTTCCTTTACTTATTGCAGTGGCTAGAACAACTATAAACAGAGGTAGCAGTTATTCTTTTCTTGTTCCAGATGTAAAGGGCCTATTTCTAATGTATGATTGCCAGCTATAATGTTTCCAGTGTTTTTAATGACTTTTTTCCTTGCTCAAGTCTACAATAGGTTACCCTATTTATTAGTCTTTTCAGAGAAGGAGCTTTTGATTTTGTTTTATATTTTATTACTATCTACTTTCAATTTATTATTTCTTTTATTGTACTTTATATTTGCTCTGTTTGCTTTTTAAATTATTGAATTGGATATTGAGCTTATTATTTTTTAATCTTTTTGTCTTCTCTAATACAGGTATTTAAGGATGAAACTCTTGTTTCAAACTTAACTACTGTTTTTGTTGTTTCCCATAAGTTTTGGTATGTATTATTTTAATTAATATTAATATTCAATTTTAAATATTTTAAATTTTCATTATGTGTTTTGCTTTGTCTAATGAGTTGTTTAAAAGTGTGTTTATTACTTTTTAAATTTAAATAAATCTGGGATTTATTGTCATCTTTTGCTTAAGTTTTCAATTTAATTGTGTAACAGTGAGATATTGTCTCTTCAGTACTTCCTATTCTCTCCTTCTAGAATGCCTATTAAACACTCACTGAATTTTCTCATTCTCTCCGACATGTCTCTTAACTTCTCATTCATATTTTCCATTTTTTTCTCTTTCATGCATTCTGGTTGATTTTTTCAAATTAATTCAAATTCAAATCACTTACAGTTGATTCTCTCTTCAGTTGTGTTTAAATTGTTGTTTAACCCATTTGGTAACCTTTTAATTTCAATTACTGTGTTTTTCACTTTTACAATTTCTATTTCTTTCTCTTTTTTGCAAACCTAATTTTTCTTACATTTATAATTTATATTTTATGTTTTCATCATTTTCAATACTTTGATTTCATACTCTCTATGTGATGGTTTCATCATTTAAAGGTATTAGATTCTAACCCAGCTTTTTGTTAGGTTTTGTTACTGTCACTCATGGGGGATTTTGTCCTATGTTTTATAATTTTAGGTTATTAGTTAATGTTTAGAAGGAATGTATCTGTAGGAAAACTGTGAAGCTTGGTTTAATAAGCAATCTCCTTCCCAAGAAGTTTGCAATTGATTCTGCCAGATGTTTCAAAGTTACCAGTGGCCTGGGATCTTTTTGGTTAATTTCTCAGGTTGTGATTTTCTCCCCCATATTATACTAGTACAGATTCAAACCCCAAATCCAAATGAGGTAAAAATCCACCATGATATGTCTTCGGAGAAAATATTATTTTCTAAGACAGCTTTTGTGTCTCTTCTGTGATGATGGAGAATTTTTTTTTTTCTCTAAAGCCTTCTATTCAATGGTCACAACTTTCTGCTGAGGATCTCTGTTCCAACTCACAGAGTCTCAACTTTTCATTTCATATCTCCACCTGGTGGTTAAAACTCAAGCCCTTGGTTTAGGGAGACTAATTACATCTTCCCAAGGGCAGCACAATATCAGTTCACATGTTTATCCCTGAGGTTTTCAATTCCATCTTTATTTCTGACCAGTGGTGCCCTTATTTCCTTTCAAGATCAGATATACATGAGAGGTTGATTATTTTATATTATGTAATATTTGTAAGTGTTTGTACAAGGCATTATATGAAGATTATCAGCCACAATTCTAGAACTAAAAATAAAAAATAATTTCTCTTCTCTAGTAAAAATCAACTTATATCACAAGTGGCAAGATGAATCCTTCTAACTTACCAACTGGGAAACTTTTTCAGTTCAGAAGTGTTTTATCTACAACTTGTTTTATCTTTCTTAGTCCCAGTTTCAGGAAACCATATTGGAAAATATAAAATGAAGGTCCATACATAGCCCAGAGCTCCAATTAGATAGAAACTTTACACTACTTCACATGGATCCAAACAGGGTTTCCAGGCGGGAATTCCCACCTGTTCGCAGGAATTTTTTCGCTTTCCCGTTCCCAAATCCCTAGAAAAGTTGGTCAGGAAATCGGAAAATCGGCTCCTTGAACCCAGTAATATCCACAATGGGAAATAAACATACTAAACACAGTGTATCTCTTAGACATCTTTCCTGTTTATCACTAGGGTTTCCGGGCATGAATTCCCGCCCGTTCTCGCGAATTTTTTCACTTTTCCATTCCCGAATCCCAAGAAAAGTTGGTCGGGAAATCGGGAAAATCAGCTCCTTGAACCCAGGTGGTTGGTAATATCAGCTGTCACTTTGTGGAAACGACTCATCGTGGAGAACAGAAAACAGTTTATATCTCAGGATTCAGGAAGGGGAAAGCGAAAAAAATTCCTGAGAACGGGCAGGAATTCCCACCTGGATACGCTAAATCCAAATAAGTCCTTCAATTTTCTGGATTCTCTCAGAAGATGTTCCAATTACATTTTTGTAGAATGTCTAAACACAGGTCATTTTCCATATAAGTTTTCTCTGCTCACTGTCAACAAATTCCACGAGGTTTTCTTTCTTTCTATTTTTCAATATAGATTTTTCTAAGTGCCTGCTATATCCTAGACACTAAGGATGCTGCCCAAAACAAAACTAACGGAGTTTAAGTCCTAGTGCAGGGAAAGAATAAAAATAATAAACAAATTGATACTTTTGGTTTAGCTTAAAAAATAAACACATTAATAAGTATGTTTTAGGTTAACCTATATGAAATGGGCAATATTCGACTGTTCTTGCCTCCCAAAAAAAGAAACTTTATATGATTCAACTAAATAAAGTATGACAGGTGGTGATAAGTGCTATCAAGAAGAAGGCAGGATAAGCGGATACATAGTGATGGGGTGAGTATGAATTGTGCTACTTTAGATAGAATAGCCACAAAAGCCTGTTTTAGAAAGTACTGTTTGAACAGAGATATACATGAAGAGAAGAAATGAGTATGTGGATATCTGGGGGAGGTTCTGAGAGAGGAGAACATATGGTATATTCAAGAAACAGCCAGGAAAGCCGGGGGACCTGAGCGGAAAAAAGTGAGGATAAGAATGGTACAAGCTGAGGTCAGAGAGGGAGCAAGAGCCAGGCCCAGGGATGCTATCAGCCACAGTGAAACTTTGTGTCACTGCTGGAGAGATGGGAAGCCCTTGGAAAGTGAGGACAGAGGAGTGGCAAAACCGACGTTCTATCTCCATTGGTGTGGAGGCCAGCCTCCAGGGGCACGGATGGACATTCGGAGCTTAGTTAGGAGACTATTACATTAGCTCAAGAGTAGAAAACAGGTAACTTAGATGCAGAAATAATGAAGAAAGGCTAGATGTTCATAATTCTTTCATGACTCTTCTGCCCATTTTTAAAAAAAATGTGTTTGTCTCACCAATGTCTTACCCCAAACAAATATATTTTCAAGCTCTCATATCTTTACTTGGGTTGATCCTGGTGTCAAAATCATTTTGCCTTCCTGCTGATTCCAGTAAGAAACTTCTAGATCATCCTAAATTCAGCACCCCCAAAAATCTATATTTGTATATGCACATGACACATCTGCCTCACGACTTATGTCTCTAAGCACTCTTAAGACAATGGCACCATACCTGATCAAGGAGGAGCTGGTATTCACTACCCAGGAAGCATCACCAAAGAATGTGGCTCCAAGGGCCACCACCAGGCATCTGTCTCTTCCCACAGACTATAACTGATGAGTGGGCTGGGCCTGAGTCACAGCAGGAAAGGGCCATTCATGGTCCACTGTGATGCAAGGTAGCCTAAACCTACCCCTGCAGCTGGGCCTCTTCCTCAGAAGTTTCTGTGCTTTGCAACTCCCCAAAGAGGAAGTTGTCTAAAGGGGTTACAACTCTAAGGGGGAGAAGCTGACCACAGCTTAATGGCATGTGAATACAATTTCTGCAACTTCTGGCCCCATCCCCCCCCCCCCATACCCACAAAGGACTAGGTGTGTTCTAGTAAATATTTAGGGCAAAGTAATGAGTAACTAGCTGAGCAAGTTCAATACCAGGTCACCATGACAGAAACCCAGTTCCTGTCTTTCAGTACAATGTGTCATTTAAGAGTAAAGCATAAAATGTTTATAAAATATAGTCTAAGGGGACAAGTCTTGTCAAAATCATTTACCAACATACCTTATGTTTAAAAAAATCCTGAAGTATAGCTTTACTGCAATATGCAAACAGCCTGCTAGGAGAGGATATGACATTAAAATGTCTCTAAAATATTGCTCAGCTATAAGAACTCACACATTTAAGAGTTAACAGTATAGCGCCTACACAGTGTCGCAAGAAGTCGTATTAAAATGAATATTGCAAAACCTATTTTCTGAAAAGGCATTTTGAAAAGATACAACTAGGCACACCTTTTTCTGAAGAAAAAAAAAAACTTCATAAAATGGAATGAGAAAACAGAAATCAAAATGTATTTGTAACCCTGGTCCCTCCTCGACTTGTAAATAAAACAGAAATTGCATATCTTAATATTCAAGAAAATTAAGCTAGATCTGAAATGATGATATTTAAGACTACCAAGTCTGAAAATTATACCCCCAATTCATCCTGCTATCAAAAGCCTTTATAATGCCAGATAATGTAAAAGGAATTTGAAATAACTATCTAAAAGTTCACTAATATCTTTCCTTGAATTTCATTACTGAAAATCCTCTTCTGCTAAATTTCAAGGTTTCTTACAGTGTTTCTACATACACTCTCTGAGCCCACTAGCTGAGAAGCTACCTTTTGGTAGACACAAACTCTACAATCAGACACACTGATGTTGCTGAAGACGTGAGTCAATTTTTAAAGAGTTCCTCACAACATGGATATTTTTCCTTATAAATCATCATTCATTTTTCTAATACTGTGCAAATGATTTAACAACAACATTGAAGAGAAAAATCTTTTTTTTTAGTTTGAAGTTCATTGCACATAAAAGCATACTCTTCTGATGTGCCTGCATCAGGTCCTGAGGCCTTGATCAGTGAGAATCAGCATCTCTAGAGGCAGGCAAGGACGTGTCACCAAGCAGACAATTGTCTGGATCCAGCTTGGCTCAAAGAAGCAAAAATTTATGCAGAAATGACCCTGTGTTCCTGGGCCTTCTCGATCTAATAACTTTGATTATTTTCGAATGCTGAGGTTAGATGGACATCAAAGTTAAAATGTATGGGGTGATGGAAAATATAACATTAATATACTTTTCAAACAGAGGAATATACTTTTTTTTTTTAATTCTTTTTTTAAAAGTCCCACTCCAACTGGAACAATCGATACAATTCTACAGCTCGCTTCGTGTGTGTGTGTGTGTGTGTGTGTGTGTGTGTGTGTGTGTGTGTATTTGGTCAAACATCAGTGATAGACTCGCTCTAGCTCATTTAGATTCTTTCTAATAATGTTTCAGAATAGCTGAAGTTCTAAAAGAGGAGAGTCTTTGAAATGCGTAGTAAACTAAAGTCTCTAGGCTTTGGGGAGCCCTTTGAAAATATGATGGCAGTAATGGCAGGGGTATGGACTGATAATGCGACATAGAAATAAATGATGCTACAGCATTCAATCTTTTAGTTTTAAGGTTTTACTCCTATGGATGGAGTAGAGAATTGGAGCAGTATGTAAGAGCAGGAACCAACCAGAAGGACAGTAATATACCCAATCCCTCTAACTTGCCCCCTTTTCCTCCTCAGGAATCCTCTTTATCAGTACCTTTTAAAGAGTGCTTATACCACTCCTAAACTCTGTTTTCTGTCTCATTGCAGGGGAACAGCCTTAGGAAAAATATATGGGAACTATAGTGGGATTTTGACTCCTACCACCCGGGACTTGACTAGAATGTTGAAAAGAGTGGATCACACTTTGGTGATTGTACACATTGCTAGATTAAGTCAATGCTTTGAAAGGCTAATAATCACCGGACTATGAAGGAACGACTCACCAGAAAATGGGTCACTGTGTTTTATGAACAGCAGCTAAAAAGACAAAGGCCATGAGAACCCAAAGCCAATTTATTGAAACTAATCATGTCACAAAGTTAACCAGAAAAAGCTATGGTTCTGCTGATAGCAGTTGCTCTGCACATTTCAACCATTTAATTTTCAACCTGGGCACAGGCTCTTTGCACCTTGCCCCAGAGAGTCTGAGTAGTGTATTTTATTTTTAGATGTTTTCTCTCTTGACATAGGGTTCCACAAATATGAAGGAACAAGTCATCCCCCAGGCATGCTAGGAGTTGTTGCTGTCTCTTCTCTCTTACTCTGTGGTCTCCTATAAGCATTTAAAATAACAGTAGGCCAAGAAATGGTTTCCTGCAGAACTAGCCACTTCCCTTGGCCCTAAAATGGGTATGCTAAAAGGACTAAGTTGTTCTGAAAGTTAGATTGGTCCTTTGTCACAAATCAAAGGTGCTTCAGAGTTGAGAGGCCATTTCAGTTACACAGTAAAGAGCTATTCTATGAGAAAGAAAGAAAAAATCTTAGGTGGTGTTTTTATTAAAAACACTATTACCGGGATTACCATTCTTGCAAAAGAATTGATTGTGAAAAAAAAAGGCACACTACCTTAATATGATACACTCGCCTTATAGATGCTCAGATAATACCACACATCTGACGTGCCTGGAATTAGTGCTAAAATCAAGCAAAAGGAGTCAAATGACTTGATGGTTTCCAAAATAATAATTCAAAATGAGTTTGTCAGTATTTCAGAAACTCTATGCTCCAGATTAACCTGGAATAATGGACAGAGTAATGAGAAACCTGACTCAATGATAAAATTACTCCAGAACTATGTGGTGTGATAAAGTGCTAATTCAACAAAGCAATCAACTTGGTATATACCTTTAAAATCTTTCGTGCTTCTGAAAATGATTCTTAGAAGAGCCTATTTTATTTTCATATTTTTAGAAGAATATATTGTATTGTAGACATAGCTCTTCCTTTTACAACCTTCTTATGTATATATATATATATATATATTATATTTATATATATATATACGTATATATATATGTATATATATATATATACATGTATATATACATATATATATATATATATATATATATATATATATATATATTTGGCAAGGGATGACTCGATATGATCTCTTTGTTCTTGGTCTAAGATCTCTTGATGACTACAGAGTCCAGGGTTCAACTAGAAATGCCAATGTTATACTAAGAGGCAAGAATAGATTTCTTCCCATCATGCCTTCATTATACCATTAAGATGCCCAAGACATCCTCTTTCATACATATGTCAGTATCCGCAGTCCCCCAGAGAACACAACAAGTAATGTATTATTCTGTGGATATTATATCAAAGATGCTATCTTGTCTAGCCCCAGCCTTCAGGCAGGTGAAGCCTTAGTCATTCCACTTTACAGGTGAAGGAAGTGATTCCCACATTTCTGCTGCCAGAACTCACCTGTCCTTCCAACTCAACCAAAAATAATAGTAATTAATAACAATTCACAGCTTCCTTCAATATAATCCTGTAGCCATACTTCATTAGAGCTTGCAAAATCATGTTTAAAATTATGTAGAATGCTTCAAGTGCATGAAGCAGAAGGTAAATGTTGATAAGACTATATCATCATGATACTTAGACATAATCTGATTCATCTAGTAATGAGATGTATAGTCTTGGAAAATCATTAAACCTTTTTTGCCTCATGCTCCTAATCTGTAAAATGAGAACGTTAATGGTATCCACACTGTATGGTCATTGAAAAGATTAAACGAGAAAACATACATTAAGTAGTTAATGCAGTACCTGGCATATAGTAAATGCTCAATTAGTACAGCTATTAGCATACAATGAGAGTGTTTATTATCAGGCATTTTCCCTCTCATAAAAAATCTACTGAAAAATAGTAGCTTCATTCCAAACTTCTAAAAGAGGACTGCTACCTCAATTTATACTTTGTTTCCCCAGCTCAGACGGTGGCATATTCACTTTTTTCCTTTCTGCAAGTTTAGTGATCATCCATGCATATCAGACCATGTCAATCACATCAGCCAATATGAGAAAGAGCATATATATTTCAACTTTACCGACAAAACTTATTGGAACAACTCAGAAATCACAAGGAATTCCTCTTTTATATGTCATGATATTTGTTCATGACGAATTTTCCATTTCCTGAAAAACCTTCCAGTATCTTAAGATATTGGTCTTTGGAGTCAATGAGAAGTGGGTTCAAACCCTAACTCTGTTGCTTACTAGCTGTATGATCTGAGCAATTCACTTCTTCTCTATGAGCCTCAATTTCCTTATTTATAATTGGACATAATTACTCTTATACCATTGGAGGTTGCTATAAAGATTAAATAATTTAAGTTCACAATTAATTGCTCTTTATCAACATTATTATCATCAAGTCCTCAAGATAAAGCGTGCTTTCAGACATGATTTACTCCTAGGCAAAGACAGTACCTTCCAGAAGGTATTTTCCAACCTGACCTCAGCAAGTGATTCCTCAAACATTGCTTCTGTACATCTTTTTATATTTCACTAAATTGATGGCATCATTTTGAGTTATACTGCTGATGTTTAACAAGCTTATCAGTGGTCTAGACACATTCATTGTTAAAGAAAGAGCTCACAATTTCAGTTTCACATTTGAAATCTTAGACTAATTTTAACAGATAGAAATCAAAGCATTTCTTCCATGCATCTTTGCCAAGACTAACTTACATGGAATCTCCAAAAAGTTAATGCCATCAGATTCTACTGTCACTACAGTTTGTCAAAGTAATACTCTCTATTCTAAATTGTTGCTAGAACTCATTCTACATGTAGAGTTCTAAAATCACATAATCATTATCTCACCTCAACAATATTATTTCAAACATCACCATCAGCTGGCCCATTACTTTCACAGTTTAAATATTTTTAGCAGGAACTCATCAGAGATTTATAAAAGAAAAGTTTTTTAACATATGTAAAAGTTTTTTTTTAAAGCACATATTTAAATATTAAGGGGCAGACAAAAAAATCACTCTCTTTTATTTCTAATTTAAATGATTAAACTGCCTGTTTTGTTTAAAATATGAAATCAGTAATCCTAAACACATGTCCTCCTAACCCACCTGGAAATGTGCTCACAATTTGAATCTTGAGAATGTTTTAGGATAAAAGATAGACAACTATGTTTATTTGGATACAAATTATAATACATGAAAAATATTCCAGTCACCACGTTGCAAAGTAGAAAGAAAATAGAATTTGTTCTCCCTTCAAGGAAATAACAGCACACATGTAACCAAGATGACTTTTAAGCAACATATTTTGAATATGTGAGCTGATATAGTGTGGACAAGACAGAATGTGAAGGAGATAACTGATGGGGCAGATGTCTGAAGAGGAAGTAAAGCCCACACTGACAGAGACAGGAGTGGGTTGCTTCTTAGGGAAAAAAAGTAATGGGGTGGAAATAAGAAAGTTGATTTTAATAGTACAGAGTTGAAAATTCACACAGAAAAGATGGCCAGGAAGAATTTGGATTTAATCCTACATGCAAAGAGGAGGCATTATGGAATTTTAAGAAGGAAAAAAAAAGATAAAAATAGCATTCAGGAAAGACTCTCCCTGTCCTGGAGTCATTTCCACCTGTTCTTAACTGCTCCTCACAAGACCTTTGCTATTAAGAAGAGCTTTTGTTTTCTTTGTGATAGGACAATTTCTATGGCACTAGCAACATCCAAACTTTTTCTGAGTGTTTCATGAAGACAAAAACTTAGTGTACAATCTGCATGCCTTGATGTACTTTTTAGTTTTTAAATTTTCTGTCTTGTTTTAAAAGGAGACTTTAGCTTACGAAGGGTCTGAAGGCATTTAGCGTTTGGGTCCCTGATCAAATGACAAGGGCTTGAAATAAACTGCAGAGATCTTACATTAACTTCTGTCACATCCAGTGGTTTGGGGAGTGAAGCCATTTTAGACAGGGTTCATGCCAGCAGAAGCTGACACAACTCAGCAGCTCCTCAGACAAAATGGGCATTTCCTTGTCAATATGGGCCTCTCATCTCCATGGAGTGTCTTAAGCAATCCCAGCTGCAGAGGGATGTGGGTTGCCAAATACAGACACAATCTGTCCCCTCTCCAAAAGTGAGGTTGATTCTCATTATTCTTAAGGAGTCACACAAGCTGTTGGCAATTTGCTCAAGTGGAGAACAAACCATACTGAGTAGTTGCGACACTTCAGAACTTAGAGAGTAGTATAAACCAACTGTGCCCACAGCCCCAATTCACTGGCAATTTCTGGACTGATTTAATAATGGCTGAGACAAAGGGAAGAATGAAGTCTGTCACACACACTCACTAGCCAGGCCTGCCTTTTGCAACGCTAAAATAACGGAAAGAGGGGACTGTTTAGTAACTCACTCCCTCCTTATTGCCGCTTTGCAAAACAGTTGCCAGAACAGCCTGCTCTGGCTTCCCACACTGACGTGGCAATGTCCTGCTCCATATGATCCCTTAGGCACCAGCTAAAGCAATGGTGTGTGAATACACATGGAGGAAATACCACGCTTTATGGAATGAAGCATTCATACAATTCAATAAGAAAAGTAAATGAAAAGACATGAATGGACAATTCATAAAAGAATAAAAATTGTGTGTGTGAAACAATATATGGAAGTATTTTCCCATTAAAATCTGTCAATATTTTAAAATGTAAAATATATTCATTGCTGGTGAATTTGCAATGAATTTGGAATGTTCACACATTATTTTTAGAAATAGCAAATATTAACAGAAACTTTTGCAAAACAGCTTACTAATAGGAATATTATGTTTTGAAAATATTCAAAAGGAAAATATTTATGCCCAAAATGTTTACTGTAGACCTTTATATAGCAAAATAAATAAAGTAAAATGAGAAAATATAATAAAAGAGTAAATGTTTAAGAAAACCAGGCAAGAATAATTTTAAAATTCTGTCTGTGAAAACTGTTACCCAGGAACTCTATGTTTTTTAAAATTTTATTGTGAAATATTCTTTATATACAAACTAGCACACATAATAATTATAAATAATTTCAAGTGAAAAAATCAGTACACAAAATTACATATACAATAACTATGCATAAAAATTTGCTTTGTATTATGTCTAGAGGGAAATAATCTGAAGTCTTAACAGTGGTTGTTCTTTGGTAGTAAAATAATAGGCAATTTTTTTTTCTATTTTCCCTTTCAAAACTTTATTTGGCTTCTGTTAAATATAAGCTCATCATATTTACTATCTCTAACTTCAGATGCTGAACTGAAAAAATGTTGGAACCACCACACTTATCTATTCATTTTTTTTTCAGCAAACATTTATTGAGTTCTTCCTATCATTGCAAAATACTAGGCGTTAAATGATAGACAAATATACATGAGATGTATTTCACACTCTGGAAAGTTGTAAGAAATGCAACAGAAAAGTATGAAAATAAATACATCATAAATTTAATCAATTGAATTCATAAGTACACAATGACATTGTACAAGATGAAAGATGAAATAAATTTCCTGGGCTCTTGTCCCTTCCTTATGTAGTGGTAACTGGACAAATTTCCCCACTTAACTATTCCAAATTCTCAAGCAGAATCTGGACTCAAGGTGATTGGTAAATTTATCCAGACCAAGGGAAGGAGCTAGTAAGAAATGCTGTTCTGTCATCTACCTGTGGTTATCTATGAATATTTTTATACTGATAGTATCTTTATAACTATAGGAAACATAAATTCCTGATCTTAGATTTCATTTTGACTACAAATTCCACCCATTTCAAAAATCTACTCTATAACATTTTCTGTGACAAGCAGCTCAAAAATTTTCAAGGCAGTGCTTTCCATTTATGGACAGTTTTACTCAATTCAACACATTTATTTAAAAATATCTTCTAAGGTGTCAAGTGCTGGTCTAGACCCTTTTTACATAAGGTGAGTAAGAAAATGCCCCTGGCCACAAAGAGTTCAAGAAGCAAAAGAGAAATCATGGAATGCATAAACTCTTGTCTATCTTTTATCTAGAGTTTATGTATAGAGCCCTAAATGCTCTCAGGCAGTTTTACGATGTTTCCGGGGATGCGCACTAAAGAAAGAAGGGCTATTTCTGCTTTGCAAATGAACCTGGTCAAGAGTGGGTGGCATTAAATTATCAATAAAAAGAAAAAAATGAGCCATAATTGGATAACTTTAGGAAACCTCTCTTGAAGATTTGAAGACTTACAATGTACTTTTTTTTTAAGGCTCAATTCTTTCAATAAAGAAATCTGTTTAGATTCATTTAATGTTGTGTGCCTTTCCCCATCACCACCACCACTTATTTTTAAATGGGACCATTTTTCATGTTACATCTGTTAACACCCCATGGAAAAGCTGCTCTAATCTGGCCACATATTTAACAGTGATAAACTGAGGCTCAGAGACACTTAGTAAATTCCCTACCCAAAGTCATACCCATAGCTATGGCAGAAACAGGGTTGGAGCCCAGGACTCTGTAGTCATTCCAGTGCTAATCCTACGTCCTATAGATCACAGACACCAATAGTGACATTTTTTTTTAAATCACATATTTTGACTGACAATTTTAGCACAGAGCTGGGAACTACAACTAATGCAAAGATCTGGCAAAAAATACTCAAGTCTAAAGTGAAGGTAAGTCAATAATACAACATGAGTTTAAAATAAAAGAGGCCTGTATGCTCAATCTGTAGGAGAGAAAACACACTAGTGACAATGAAGGGACTGGACTAATTGCTCTCTAGGGAAGTCATGTCCTCCATCTGTCAATCTGTTCAAGGGCCATAGACTATGACTTTCTACAGATGCTACTCTGTTTATCTAAAGCTGATCATCCCAGTGGAGAGGATGAACAGCAAAAACAGACAACACCCAAATCCTTCTCTGAAAGCCACCTAACCCCACAATGAGTTCCTGGGGGAGCTTGTGTCCTCTACACTGGAAGTTTCATTTAAGAAAAGGATAGATTTTCATGGGGGGGGGTGAGGGGGGGAGGAAGGGGTGAGAATAGTCCTGCCTAAAGGAAAAGAGATAGACTTGATAAAATGTCAAAGTCATTGCCAACCTTTCAAGACAGCCTGTGAGTCAGAGGCTGGCCATCCTGTCTGTCTGCTATCCAGAGACTCTGCCTCACATTCTACTTCTTGGTCTCACCTTTTGATCATTTTATTGTTTCCTGGCATGTCTGTCTATCCTATGGGGAGACATGAAAATGAAAGAAGCCTGGAAACAAATTATATTGAATTCGTTCTCAGAGAGATTTAGTTTTTGAACATAGGGTACAACAGAAGAAGGTAGAAATTATGGCTAAAATATGATTCAGATTATACATGCATTTTTGTATCCCATTTCTTAATCAAATAGAAACAACCCTGAATGTTGGGATGGTAACCACTGAGCAAATTATAGTAAAGAGGAGTTGCTCTAGTCAATGTTCTAAGCTTAGATTTTCAGAACTAATTTTTCTACTCCAAATCAGAATCTATAAAGATTTGAACTAATTCTCTGTCTCCCACGCATTCTCTGTCTTTTTTTATAACCTACTGCTAAAAGGAAGTGATTCTGAGACGCTTTAGAGGAGTTTCAACATGTAACTAAATTGACTATCTTTCTATTCAATTTCACTTCAAATTAAAATATAGAAATAATCACATTATTAAAATCTCTCTCATTTAACATAAGAATATGTATGTTTTGGGCTTATTCAAATTAATTAGCACTGACGGTCTCCAGATTAATTTTGCTCATCATGAAACAAAGCGGTAGACTGAGTTCAGCACTTACAACCTAAGGATAATGCCCAGGGTTTGAAGATTTTAATGATTTTATTTAAAAAATCAATTTTCATCGATCAAACTTAAATCCTCCTATAAGCACTATCCAAAAGAAAAGCCTCTTCAATTGAGTGAATAAGAAAGAAGAAATTGACAAGTTGCTGGGTCCCATGTGTGCATGAAACAGATAAAAATAATGTTTCTGCAGTTTGTTATTCCTTTAAATCCCCCCAACCCTGTTTCCTACATCACACATTTACCAGGGGGAAAAAAAAAATAAACGAAGTTCCCAATGTCCTCTGGGCTTTAATCCTGTCCTGTAGCCAAGTGACTGACAGACTTCAGCTCAGTGTGTGAAATTCTGGCACCAAGAACATTCCCCTGAGGCTCTCTCATCTCACCGATCTTCTATTTCAGTGTAAGAAAGAAAGGGGAAAATAAACATGCTCAGGTCCATCTGATCTACCATTGATGTAGGACTATTTTTCCTGTGAGTCCCCAAATGATGTAGATGATATTGGATCTGCTGGCAGTTTCTGGGTGTGGGCCGGGATCATGTCTCCTGAGATTGAAGAACAGAAACACAGACCCAGGAGAGGCAAAGAGTTTTAAAAAGAGGATATTTTACTGAAAGCAAAGGGTTAGAGCTCCCAAGCAGGAGGGGGTCTCGAATAGGGGTGCCCGTAACTGAAGCAAAAGCTCTTACTCTTATATCTTCCTTTGCCTTTTTGGGGAAGGGGAGCTGTTTGAAGAAGGGAGCTGTTTGAAGAAGGGAACTGGCGCCTTCTAATGAAATTCGTCTACCAGGTTTGTTCTGCTTGCCCATCCGAAAGGAATTAGCAAAGTAACCCACTCTTATCTATCAGATCTGCTCCGTTTGTCAGGCCAAAAGGAATTTTATGATTAACCTCAAGGCCTTGTTACATTATGTCCTGGAGTGAAGGGGTGATTTCAAAACCTGGAGTTTTACGATATGGCTTTGTTTATTCCACCAGGGACCTCCCTGTCTACCTAGGGACATGCTAGCTAACCTGTCTCACCATCATGACACAAAAAGCTTACTATTACCTGGATTTAGCAATAATACCGATTTAGCAATAATACTGATTTCACGATGGCCTTAAAACACACTACATGAAATGACACGACTGCACACTGGTTAGCCAGCTACACCTGAGCTGGTCCTGTCCCTCAAATATTGGAAAGACTATCTGGTCTGGTAACTAAAATTATGTGTAAGTGGGGCTAAAAGACTTTGGATGAAAATAGAGCAAAAGAGCAGCACAGCATAGTGTTAAGAAAACAGGCTTTTGGAGTCAGGGAAACCCATGTTCACATCCTGACACTGACACATACTTGTTGTGGGTCCATCACCTCTGACCCTCCATTTCTTCCTATAAAGCTGGGATCCTGGTAGTTCCTCACATGTAAGTGCTTATTAAATGATCGCTACTATTATCATCATCTTCTTAACAAAAGACTCCCTGGACCACAGAAAGCCTGTCTTTATTTCACATTCAATATCCTGCAGACAAAGGAGGGTTTCCTGGTCCTGTGATATAATCTTAAATATAACAATTTAACAAAAATATACAATGAGACTAGGACCATCTCCAGTGTTCAACAGAGTACAATTAAAGTCACATGACAGAAACCAGAAATCACCTTTTAAAATGCACTGACATTGTACACTTATTTTCAACAATACTTTCTAGCTTTGCCAGCCAAATTTTGGAGGGCATCCCTCCTGTATGATAGGGTATTGTTTCACACTAACACTGGCAGTTGCGGGGGAAAGTGGCGTAGAGAAAAAGCTCACATCTCATTCTGAAAGATAAGCCTGGGGAGAACAGAACAAGAGAAAAAAATGCAGTTGGAATCAAAGTAAGATGTGCCTTGACTCTAATTTTTTGTACTTTGGGCAAACCATTTGTTATTTGTGCAAGAAGCAGCAGTCTGGAGGGGGGTAGAGAAAGAGGAGAAGAGGAGAAATCACTGCAAATTATAAACAATAACTCAGACTGTGCGATTGACAGCTTCACTTGGGACTTCCCGAGGGAGCCAATTAGTTCTCGTTGCTGGGGTGGGTTTGGTATAAACTTCTGTGCTAATGCCCACCTGTGCTACATCCACCTCTGATGAAGTGACAAAGCCTCCATTAATGAGGTTTATGACCAATCATCCCACAGCTCTAGAGAGTTCACCTAAGGACTCTAAAACAGATGTCTTAGGGCAGGGGTGTCCACACTTTTTTCAACGTTTTTTACCAAGGGCCATACGCGGTAAAATACACAAACAGCCAGGCCACTCACTCGAGGTGAAGTACGTATTGCCTCACCTGGTTTATTTAAGTAAATTAAATATATTTTTGGAATTTGCTGCGGGCCAATTAACAATAGATTGTGGGCCGCAGTTTTGACACCCCTGTCTTAGGGTAATGGGCAGAGAAACTCTACCACCTTATTAGAAACTGTGACGTTTTAAAATGATGATTTGATTTATTCTTTCTGCCCCTCTTTTCCTTTGCTCCTTATCATTTGAGGCAACCACATGCTTGTGTAAGTTCTAATCCATTGCTCCTCCAACTTGCTGGGCCCAACTATTATCATAAATACGAGAAGGGATATCGCAAGGAGATTATAAATCCAGGTAAAAAAGAAATGACCAGAATCAGTAATAACTCTAGACTCATTGTCTCCAGTAGCAGTGGGAGACACAGCTAACATGAGCTCTACAACACAGTTAAAGCAGAGTTGAGCAAAATCTGGGAAACTGATTAGCCAAATTGCTCTTGCAATAAAATTCTTCATGGTGCTTCCACAATATACAGAGCTCAGGATGCCTTGTAAATCCATTTAGGGTACCCTCAGACATACTGACACAAGCTTTGCTGTCTTGTCTCATGATGAACACCACTCATCTTCATGGAAGCATGTCTACTGGGTTCCTAGGACCAATCAATCAAGCAGCAAATATTGATTAAAGCCTGTTATGAGTAGAGCTCTGCATAGGCACTCTGGGGGGAAAAAAAGAAAATGCCTCAAAGTCCTTGACTTTGAAAAGCATAATGAATAAAATTAACACATTGAATGATACTACATGTGAAAAATAATAAATGAAAAAACCTTAGGGAGTTCTGCAAAAGAAAACAAAGAGATAAATGCAGGAAAAGCTCCCTAGAGGAGATCAGATATGAGTTTAATTTTTTAAATAAGGCTTAGATTGGAGGAGTGGCTAAAATATATGGAAGCAAAGCCTTAGAAATGGAAATGTATAAAACGTGAAACCCTAAACTGTAAGATCCAATGATCTAAAAGATACTCAGATTCCCCTCAAGCTCAGATCTTCATGAAAACAATCCAAGGGAAATAAAAATAGAGTTCCCATAAATTTTGTGTACACTAAATCCACCCTGAGTGGTGAACACACAATGTGAGACATAAATAATGTATTATAGAATTGTACACCCGAAATCTATGTAACTTCACTAACAATAAACTTGAATTTAAAAAAAAGAATGCACCCTGACATGATTCTGTCTTCGTGGCTGAGATTAGTGGCTGCTGATGAATTTGATCTCAGTACAAACAGAATAGAATGGTACGTTGGCCTAATGACACACACACAAAAACAAAACAAAACACAAAAACACTGGAGTGAAGGCGTTCTACCCCACCCCCTCCTCTTTCTGTTGTAGACAGTAGTAGTTTTCTTCATGAACAAATTAGAATTGCAGAAGATGGCAAATGCAAAACAAAATTGAGAGAGACAGGCATTAAATTCCTTTCAAGTTCATTAGGCAAATGAACCAGGATGTCCAGAAAGTGTGAAATATAGTTTGTTGCCAAATTCGGCACCATTTACGGTATTTGCATCAACAGAAGTACATCAGTCTGACACTGAGCTGTAAACTGGCTACGTGAGTTATGTCTTCAGGATCCATTCTTCCCCTTAGCTTCCCTGGGACACCTCTGAAGTTAGAAGAACTTGCGGATAGTAGAGGGGAAGTGTGCACTCTATTCACACACTCACTCCATCACAAATCATGGAATAATAAAACTGGACAGCTGAAAAGAGATAATGTGTAGTGTAACCCTTACCAGGAAAGAGTCCTTGGAATTCATTCATTCATTCATTTATTCAACAGATATTTATCAAGTGCTTACAAAATGCCAAGCATCAGTGTATTTGACACCTGGGATACAGTGATGAAAATTATGGTGTGTTTCCTGCTTTGTGCAGTTTACAGGAGAGAAGGCAAATAATCGGAAAGTGGAAATCTATGTGATAACATGCTAAGAATAGAAAAATTGGGTGCACTGTGATTTAATCACCTCCTCTTCACCCACTGGTGAGAGAGGGGCTCCCACCCTAGGGATATGAAGATGGCTGAACTCAGGACACACAACACTGAATCAATGAGATCCGCCGTAGTTCATTAGTCACTTATACTCACAGCCCAGAGGTGCACACGGCATGCCACCCAGGGCTACATGGGGGCTGCACTCAAAAACACAGTGAACAAGCAGAGGCTATGGGAGGGACGCTTTGTAGTAACAAAAGAGTGAGGTGACCCCTAGTTGTCAAGAGTGGATGTGACCAGCTTATTTGAATAACTCCACAGGCTGGCAGGGAACTAAAGCCCACTACTCAAGATGAAGTGGACACTGTGGATATAGTGATGCAAATTACACCATGTGATAAGGAAGGTTGTTTGGCTAGTTGCCTTATCCACATAAGCACAATGGGGAGGGGAACTTGCTTGCATTTAGGCCATTTGAGGCTCTCCCGGTTTTACCCGAGATCAAGGTGGCACATAATCATGAACCTTATCATACAGTGGGTGCACATGGAACTATTCAAGGTCCAACCCTCAGATTACTTGTCATTCAATCAGAAAGCCTTCATTGGTGGGACCCTAGAGCCAGAAAAACTTTTTCTTGTCCACTTCTACATGGCAAAATAGCTCAGGCACATAAAGGGTCACCCATTTGTGTTGCAGGTCCAACACCAATGCCAGGCTCCTGAAAAAACACTGCATTTGTGCTAGGATCTCACACCACCTTTCCAAGCTGAGTACTGGGCAGGGAAAGGGGCTTTTGGAAGTAGCCTCTTCGACAATTGTACTCACTACAAGTTAATAATACATAAGGCCCACTTATGTTAGTGAACACAAGTTCACTAGAACAGAACCAAAGTCACAGGAGTGCAGAGAATGTTGGTCCCTCCTGAGACAGCAGACAGCTTAGTAGAAGCAGCTGTACACCCACAAAGGGGGAAGGGTGCTTTGCCTAACAGGGTTTGCCCAGAAGTAGCACAAAGCAAGAACTGGGAAGCTAGATGCAGCAGGAAGAATGGGCCGATGTTTACAAGGGTTGAGCCCAGTTATCACTCAAAGAGGAGGCCACATTCCTGCCCTAAACACAATCTTATCACCAGTGAATGGAAGAGGGAGGAGAAGAAAGGGAGAGGGAGGGGGGTTGGGGAGAGAGAGAGAGAGAGAGAGAGAGAGAGAGAGAGAGAGAGAGAGAGAGAGAGAGAGAGAGAGAGAGAGATTGCAGACCTCAATCTCTTGCAAAGTGTAATTTGTTTCCCCACGGCAGGCTATTGGAAAGGACCATGAAAGCAGACTTTTTTTTAATTGACAAATAATTGACATATAATATCCTATCAGTTTCAAGAGTTATTCAATATTTATATACATTACGAAATGATTCCCTTGATAAACCTAATTACCATTTGTCACCATATCAAGTTACTACAATGTTATTGACTATATTCCTATTCTGTACATTACATCCCCTTGACTTATTTTATAAGTGGACTTTTGTAAGTTTCTACATCTTAATCCCCTTCATGTATTGTGCCTGCTCTCCCCAACCCCTCCCCTCGCTATCAACCTATATCTATGTCTGTTTTGTTCTGTTTGTTCATTTGTTTTTTTATATTACACATGCAAATGAAATCACACTTATTTGTCTTTCTCTGTCTGACTTATTTCATTTAGCATAATACCCTCTAGGTCCATCCATGTTGTCACAAATGGCAAGATTTTATTCTTTTTTATGGCCGAGTAATATTCCATTGTATATATGTACCACTTCTTCTTAATCCAATCATCTATTGATGGACACTTAGGTAGCTTCCACATCTTGGCTATTGTAAATAATGCTGCATTGAACATATGGATGCAGGTATCTCTTCAAATTAGTGTTTTCATTTTCTTTGTGTAAATACCCAGGAGTGGAATTGCTGAGTTTTATGGTAGTTCTATTTTTTTTTATTTTTTGCGGAACCTCCATTGTTTTCCATAGTGGCTGCACCATTTCACATTCCCACCACCAGGGGACAAGGGCCCCCTTTTCTCCACATTCTTGCTAATACTTGTTATTTTTAGTCTTTTTGAAACCAGCCATTTGACAGGTGTGAGTAATATCTCATTGTGGTTTTCATTTGCATTTCCTGATGATTAGTGATGTTGAGCATCTTTTCGTGTGTCTGTTGGCCATCTCTATGTCTTCTTTGGAAAAATGTTCAAATCTGCTCATTTTTTAAATTGGCTATTTGTTTTTTGATATTAAGTTGTGTAAATCTTTATGTATTTTGGATATTAACCAAAATATATAATATCCAAAATACAGAAAGCATACTCTTGAGAGACATACAAAATGGAATCAGGTACCTTTTCATGGGACTGTATAAAGAAGGAAACCCTGAAGTTCAAGAGTCTAGCAATCTAAAAGCTTTGTACAAGAAAAAAAGTCAGCTTTTGAATAGAAAAGTGCTAGCTGGTGTCTATATCATTTGCTCTGTTTCCTTCCTCTGGACCCTGCATGGCCAGCAGCTTCCTCGGGCTGGTGGGGATTCACCCTTGGTCAGCATGTGCCTGGGAGGATGCTAACAGGTAATGTGGGAAGGGCAAGAGACTGGGCCATCTCCCAGCTTCTGATTCCTGTTCTCTGACAGTGTCCACACGTGGCTGTACAGCATGTCTTCAAACAACGTGTTTTTGTTCAACATTGTTTTGTTATGCTATGTGCATCAGTCCTCACTTTCTTATCCTGGACCAATTCTAAGTCGATATACAGCTAAACTCAATAAACTTAAAAAATCCTTTTCTAAGAGGCCAGAGGAAGAGATCTGAACGTCACATCTATCTGACCGTCTTTATAGGGCTAACGGTGGAGATAGAAAGTCAGTGGATACGTTTTCTCTTGTATTCCATGCTCAGTCAAAAATAATGACTATATTTTCCTGTGGCACAGACCAAATAATAATGTCCCAACCATTTTCCTTTAGAGCAATCTGGGAGGACTGGAGAAAAGCATACGGATGTCATCACAATCCACTGTGGTTTCTGCCCAGACCTCTCAGAAACTGCCTTGTTCTTTCAGCTTCTCCTTTTACCAGATAGATCTTATTAAAATGACAGAACAGCACTAAACTATGTGACAGAATGAAGCACTATGCAAAAAATAATTAATTAGTTAAGGAGTTAACTAATTAAATACATTTTGATTATAATTACATTAGAAATATTCTTGGGGGAAAGGACTGGAAAAAATACAACAGTACATTAATAAAGGAGGAAAGAGAAAATCTTTATCAGAGCTGGTTACTATTAATCAGGTTCTACCAGTGGTTATGATTAGGATAGAACCACTCTGTGTGTGTGTGTGTGTGTGTGTGTGTGTGTGTGTGTTTATATCTTTTTGTATTTTCTAATTTTTATTAATGATATTATAGTACATAAACAGAAATATTTTAAACATGCATACACATAAAAGATCATTAGAACACTCCAAAACAATATGCCACCATAAGAGCTATTTATTACACAAGAGAAAGAGCTGGAAGCAGACACACTCAGGTTAGCCTCTTATTGTGTGTCCTTGGGCAAAACACTTACCCGTTGGGCCTCAGTTTCCTCACCTATAAAGATAACGCCAGCTACCCCACAGCATTTTCCTCAGGATTAAATGTTATAACATCCATGAAAGTACCTTGCCCGGTACTGGCATTTGAAAGTACTCAAAAATGTTCATTTCTTTACCCTTTATACAATCCCTCTGTTCAATGAAGGAATTCCGTCCTCTACTTTGATTCAGGGCTCTCTGCAGAGATTAGATTGTGGAGGGCTTAAACAACTTGCAAAAACTTATCAGACAGATGTTTTGAGATCTGTGTGTGCAGCTTTATTGCACCAAAGAAAATACTTTTCCTTTATCTATAAAATCTGCTGTCTGTGGTAAGATTTATCAGGGCCCTGCAGGGCTTTCTGACAAAGTAAGGGCATCTGGACTTCATTTCCATTTGGAAGGTGGCTCTAGTATATGTGTGTTGCTCTTGTTGGTGTTTTGTTTTGTTTTCCCTCACTTACAGCCTAGCTTAAGCCTGTTAAAAGACAGAATCACCCCAAATGGAGGATGAGGGGAGTTCTAGCCCTGCACTTTGCAGACCATTCAGGCACCAGGCACGGAACTGCTATGATGTCCAGCACAACAGATGATCCAACCAGACACAGAGAGACAGGCCTCTATCCCAATTATGATCAAGGTCATACAAAGGAAACTGCCAGATAATGAATGAAAGAAAACAAACATCCTCAAAGCAAAAGTCTGTATCACCCCTGCACACAATAAAATCATAAAGTTTGAGGAAACTGTTTAAGAAATTACTAGGTACCAAACACTGTGCTCGCAAAGATACATTCACTTACTTCTAGGAGTCACCCATGACTAGAAGCTGTTCCTCTTGTTCTAGCCAATAAAACCTATGTTTATAGGGAGGAGGAGCAAGAAAGCCATTTCCAAGAACAACCGAAGCAGCCATTACAAATTAAGTCCCTCCACAGGGGGAAAGAGGAACCGCTTTAGGTGCGCTCTGGGCCTCCCAGGCTTAGCAATTACAGAGCTCCATAAGGACACGACTGGAGAGTTGCTGGCAATGTGAGCCCAAGTCTCCTGGACAGCCTAGTTTCAGGTAAAAGGTCAGAAGCCCAAGATCTAGTCCTGGCTCTTCTTCCAGCCGCCTATGAAAGAGGAGGCAAATATCCGGGGGCCTCCATTGAGAGCTGTACTGTTAAAATCTTCTTCATCTGAGGTCTAAAATCCTGCTGAAACAATATGCCAAATTTTTGTCTATGGGCAGATGTTCATTTTTCTAAAAAGAATTCCATATCATTCACCAGCTCCTCAAAGATTTCCGTGGTTCAAAAATATATTAAGAACAACAAAATCAAACAATTCATAACTTCCCTTCCTGATCCCAATTGTCAGGGAAAGTTTTTTTCTGATTATAAAAGCAATACACACTCATTGTAGAAAACTTGAAAAATGTAGCCAAAAAGAAAAATCTCCTGTAATTGGGCTATCCGGAGATAACCACTGCTGGTTATTATTTTATATGTATTATGGTATTTCAATGTTACATTCTACTACATTTTGGAGATTAATAATTCTTCAAAAACAGTACCTTTAAAAGTCAAGTACTATTTCATCATAAGTATTAAATATATTTTAACTATCCCCTGTTTTTGAACATTTATGTTGATTCTAATGTTTTGCCATTACAAACAATGCTGCTATGAACATTCTTGAAAGTCATATTTTCCTTATTATATTTTGGGGAGTAATGGGAAGGTACTAAAATTTTTGAGCAAGAAAATAGCAAAATCAGTATTTGTCTTATGACAGTGCAGGAGATAAACTGAAGTGGGAGAGGCGTGATGATGAGGTAGAAGGTTATTATCAGAGACCTGAACTAAGGAAAGGACAGTGAGGCGAGACACAGATCCAGATACAGAAACCACGCTAAAGGAAAATTCCTATGAGTCAGTGGTTCAGAAGAAGAGAGAGGAGAGTCCAAGATCAAGCTGAGATTTCTAGACTTCATGACCACAAGATCAAGTATACCATAAACCAAGTTAGGGAAGTAAGACTTAGGAGTCTGATTCAGTGACGATTTTTTTAGCTTTCTCCTGACTCATTAGAGCCATTAGGAATGAGAAGTAGAGATTTTTCTCAAAGGGGTCTTTGTTTATCATTCAGTTTCCTACATACAGCTCTGGAATAGTAAATCTGAACTTAGATTTAAAATGTCATCCTTTATCTAAATATTTACCATGTAAAATTTTCTACATCATTCTTTATTATTGGGACATATTCTTTCCAAAAGCCATCTTGCCATTCAAGGATATAGATGCATTTCTCATAAGATTCTTTGAAAACACCATTTTTTACTGATTCCAGAATACCAAAGACCATCAAAGATGTAGATAGTGACTGATGGGCAGGGAGGCTGCTGATGTTATTTTCATTTCAAAATGAGGTTACTATTATTTTTATAGCCACCCCCTATCCCGCGTGATAAATCTCTTCAACAAGTATTTTTTGAAAGCCTTATTCCTGTGCCAGGTATTGGTACTATGTGTTGATGGTATTGAACTAAAGAAAATTGAGATCGAGCTCATAGAAATGAAATTGATCTAATGATTTCCTTATAACTAGCAATTAAAGGAACAAAGAAGCCAACCAGTCTCTTCTAACCTCTAATCCTCTAATTTCACCTTCTAATTCTTTCCTTCACAGTCCCATACTGGGTGAGAGGAAAATTGACTAGTTACATTGAGAGCCAGAGAGGCATAACCCCCCCCCCCCGCCAAAAAAAAAACAAAAAAACAAAAACAAAACACCTATATAATAAATCAGATAGCCAGAGAAAATACCAGGAGAATTTTTTTTGTTTTTTTTTAATAACCACAAGTCTTACCTGTGCTAACCCAGTTTTCAGATAAGATAGTGGGAAATGTGATATGAACAACTCAACCTGTCATTTCAAATGAAGCATGGTACTTAAATGGCCTCAAGTTGAGTTATACACTGCACTAGGCCATAATTTTATTTAGACCTCTGCTCTAAATAAACATGAAATAATTTGAGAGAATGGCGTATAGCATTAAGAATGGCACAGTTCCTGGAGACCATACCCTATGCCCTAATTTCAGGAGAAAAAACCTGAACTGAACCTTGCAAAGTAAGATTTAGATAAGGAGAGGAGATGTAGAATAAAAAACAAAATGGATTTGAGGGCAATTCCTGGGTGCATAAAGAAAGACACAGAAGCAAGAATAAGTATACGCTGCTCTCATATTGAGCAGTGTTAGCCCAGAGAGTAAGACCTCACTGGTACTCAGGGTTCCAGGCTCCCACAAAGAGAAATAGTGAAGTTCATTTGCACTGCAGTGTGAACTAAAAAGGGACCATCAATTCTCCACATGGAAGCCAGCATTAAAATTGTGTGCTGCAGATTGCTAAAGAATATTACCTGATTACACAAAAAGCAGGAGAACATGTGACATCAGATGGCTTCTAGGGTGCATAATTCTAGTGGAACACTGACAGAAGGCCCTCGAGATTCTAGGCTGAGGTGTTTGTCATCAATCCATATACTTATTCATTCACTATTTATTAATGTTGGTTAATGATACAAAATTTTCCTAGGCAAATACGTGTGTAGGGAATGAACTGCAATTTTTTAAACCTAGCATTTTCTTCAAAGTTTAGAATTATAGCTCCCTGGAAAGAGGGTTCCCACCGATCTGTGGATCTTTTAGAATGGCATGGATTCATCACTCACCCAAGAACAGTGTCAGATCCAGAGCTTGAAGGAGTTTTATTCTTCTCTGACCTACTGCTGATTAGGCATATATTGGGGAATTTACCACACACAACTCAGGAACCAAAGTAGAAAAAAAGGTGAGAAACCAGAATATGGAACTGTATCAGATAAACCAGAATGCCCATCTGGTTCTAGAAGAAAATGGAACTCAGAAAAAATAACTGCTGCCAATATATAAAGAATTTAATTGTTAACTAAGGTCCTTTAAAAATTATATTATGATACATTGGAAGTAGAAAATGTGTCATTCAACCTAATTAGCATGCTCCTTCACTTATTTTAGGTACACTTTTTTCAGATATCCTTCTGTAGGAAGCAGAACACTATGATAAACAGAGAGGCTACTACTTACAAGTAGCTTGGTGTATTTCTAACATTTCCACCTACCTCAAAAACCTCTCTCCCACTGATTTGCCATGGCAATCGCCTTTCTTCATACCACTGGGAATTTTGTTCATTAATAATTACTGAGCATAGACTACAATATATACACAGACTTTGATGCTAAGAACACAGTGGTGAACAAGATAATCCCTACCTTTATGTAGCTGTTGAGGAAGATAAACCAGTAAATAGGAAACTGAAGTTTGGGGTGATAATTGTAAAACAAGGAATAATAAAAGGGTATGTCATTCAGCCTTGAGAGGGGTGGGATCAAGGAAGGCATCTGTTCAGAGGTAGTATCTTAAGGTTGGGCTCAGGGGAGAATGGAAACACACTCCAAGGAGAGCCATTATCTATTCAAAGCCTTAGAGAACCTACAGAGAAAATGCATCTAGGTTAAAG